>NW_027248464.1:700000-926729 GCF_031021105.1 Erythrolamprus reginae
TTTTAGTAAAACAAGATATTTCTTAATAAAGTGTTTTATTTATTTATTTTTACCTAAGAATGATTAATACACCTATTATTGTTTTTATTTCCAGGGGCTAAGGTTAACAGCTGAAAAATTAAATGTTGAAAATTTAAAAAAAGGAAAAAAAACTTTTGTCTACTTTTGACAAAAGACAGAAAACTCCTATATGTTCATATGAGTATCGTAATCCTGTGACTTCCCTAGTCAGCATGAATAGAATTATGATGAAATCCATCATCTGGAAAACATTAAGCCGAAGAAAATTAGTTTAGATATAGGGCAATGGCAAAAGTCCAACAACAACTACTTGCCAGTCAGAGTGGAGTTAAACTAGCAATGCCATAGGTTCTGAAGTTGCCAATAATCTTTTCAGAGCTCACCTTTGAACTGTCTATTCCAATAAACAATAGAATGTAACGGAATTCCATAAAAACGTTGTTTCTTCTCACAAGAGGACACATTGATAATCACATGTATAGAACAAGGTTAGCAACTCTGTAGGCCATAGTCTCTGTGAAGCAAGAAAATCATTTCTCCACAGTTCAGGTATTTGACTTGCAATGATTTCTATTAAGTAATTTGCCATGTTTTAAATTTCCTTTACTAACGTGAAGAATTTAGAATAAACCAAAAGGAAAAACCTAGGGTATTTTTTAAGTTAACTCTTTTATTGCTCATCTTTTGTAACATCTATTTTGCCTACGTAGCCTTAATTTGGTTCAGTGATTTAACAGGTAAGTTTATGTATACAAATTTAAATGTTTATGCATGTTTTTTCCCCTTGATTTGAAATCTTGATCATAAAGTCATATTTTAATAGTATTAAGAAATACTTTTAAGAATGTCTAATAGTATTATTTCAAGATGAGCAGATAAATATATTTTAATTTAGGGGGTTAGGAAAAAGCATAGAAGCAAGCTTCCTTCCTTCCTTCCTTCCTTCCTTCCTTCCTTCCTTCCTTCCTTCCTTCCTTATTTTTTTCTTTTTCCTTCATAGGCCAGGTTGACAGTACAACTGGAGCATGTTAAAATAAGTGCTTGGCTGAAATTACTTCAGTAAGCTGATTATATTGTCAAAAGTTTAAACCAAACTGGCAAGACAAAAAATGAAAAAGGAAGGGGAAAATTTTTTTGGGAAACCTTTAAAATCATCTTTCTGAGGTCTCCATGAAACATTTTTGACTGGTCGATTTCTTAATATACTGCAACCTTCCCTGACTTGTTTTTATTCCTTAGACATGCTAGAAAGAGAATTTTATATGATATAATTTCCATCTTCTTCAGTCTAAAGGTTTTATGGTCAATACCTGGAGAACATATACTGTATTCAGAAATGCTCTCCTAGGTGGTTGAAAATAATCTAGCCCTTGATTTATGTAAGATGCAGCTTGCCATCAAATATGCAGCTTGCCATCAATACAGTACCAAACTCAATTGCCAACCACGATCACTATGAAATTATTTTTACCGATGTACTATGTTAGTATTGTGCAGAGAAATTGCAATTTTTTCTAGAGGTTCTCATTCAGTCTGAAGAAAGAGAATTTGATTTAAAATGTCTGAAAGACAATGAACATAGGGCATGGTCAAAGGACTGAATGAATGCCTAGATTTCTAGTCTATAATGATCCTTCAGCCTTCTGCTGCCTCCCTCGCTTCTGATGTTTTAGGTTCATTTCAATAGATGACATCATGATTCATGATTCATGATTTGTGTGCGTGTAATTGTGACTACTAAGAGTAACTTTAGAATTATAGAAATGTATGGTAAATAATATATGTATTTGTATATGTATATGTACATGTATACTTGAGTCATTCAGATAATAATAACATTCAGGGGAAATAATATATTCTCAGTCAGATTTGAAAGATATAAGTGAGTTCATAAGATGAAGAATACAACTTCTATAATGACATGATGGACAATAAATAAACTGTAGAAGGTTGTGTTTTGTTTTGTTTTGGGTCTGTTAGTTTCCGGTCACAATTCAAAGTGTTGGTTATGACCTATAAAGCCCTTCATGGCATCGGACCAGAATATCTCCAAGATCACCTTCTGCCGCACGAATCCCAGCAACTGGTTAGGTCCTACAGAGTTGGCCTTCTCTGGGTCCCGTCGACAAAACAATGTCGTCTGGTGGGACCCAGGGGAAGAGCCTTCTCTGTGTTGGTCCCGATCCTCTGGAACCAGCTCCCCCCAGAGATTAAGATTGCTCCCACCCTCCTTGCCTTTCGCAAACTCCTCCAAACCCACCTCTGCTATCAGGCATGGGGAAATTGACTCCCCTGGGCCGTTTCCCGTTTTATGCAAGGTTTGTCTGAGATGTATGGTTGTTTTTTATACTCAGGGTTTTAAATTGCTTTTTATTGTTGGATTTGTACCATGATTTGTGTTGTGAGCCACTCCGAGTCTTCGGAGAGGGGCGGCATACAAACTGAATTAATAATAATAATAATAATTAATAATAATAATAATAATAATAATAATAATAATAATAATAACAGCTATAGAAAGTGGCATACACAAGTCCAGTGAAGGGCTACCAAACCTTTTACTACCACACTGTGGGCGTGGCTTACGCAGGATGTCTTGCATTTTCTTTCAACATCTTTCAATGCAAATTGGGTGCTCTGGGGTAGAGCTCCATTTTTGCTACCCCACTGCGTCCTCCCCCATCCTGGCAGTAGCTCACCCCTGCACAAGTCCATCCTCTTTTATTGGCAAAAATTTGCAGATGTGCTATGGAGATTCTCAGCCATCCAGATCATTATTGTCCCAAAGTTGCTTTTCTTCATCTCTTCAAAGAAACATCAGAAAGTCCAGAAAACCTTTGGGACTTCTGCAGGTGTGATTCTCCACTGCTGCCTTCCTATGGCTGAGAGACGGTTGGCTTCTTGACTAAGACAGAACTAAAACCCATAGTCTTCTGGATTCTAACTCAGTGCCTTTAACACTGCCACATTGTCTCTCAAATATTAACTGTAAAGTGATAACAGAAAGAGCAAATACACTTGCAACAAAAGTGATTTTTATAAATACAATGTGTGACTGCTATTCTGTGCTAATTTCACAACTTTGGTGTGTAATTGAAATCACATCGTGCTTATCATCAATAATGTGGATTTTTCATGTAGTTTTATTAGCTAGAGTGTAGTGATACTTGCAGCTGAAATCTGAACTCTAAAATTTATTTAGTAAATAAATATGAAGAAATTCTATACGTTTTGAAAAACAAGAAACATTTCTATCTTTAGGTTGAAAAATAAATTAAACAAGGAAATAAAAATCACTCCATCTGTCTTTTTTTTAAATGAAAAAAAACATACGAGCAGTTATTTACCAGTGTATGATCAAAAGTCTATTTAAAATCGCAATACATTTTCCTGAATTCAGAAAAAATGGCATGCATTTTGTCCCCTTAGGCTGCTAGACAATGGAATGCATTGAAAGGAATACAACTGTAGAGTGCTTTTTTGTCCATAAGTTTCCATCTGCTAAGTTGATGCTTTAAAATTAATTCCAGCTTTGAACAGATGATTGCTTTATCAATCCTATTCTTTGAACTGGGATATTCTTAAATCTGCTTGTAAACCTGAGAGATCCCTGCCCCCAAAAGTAGCTCTCTTGGGAAATGTGCTGAGATCTAAAGTGATGTCTCAACTGTAATTTGTTTCTGTTCCTTTTTTTGTGCTTCTTGCCAGAATGGAAGGTGGTGGTGTCTTAATTACATGTTACTAGTAACACCTAATAGTTTTAATGTAGAATATATTTTCTTGTTGCTGCAATTACTTTTCCCCTGCTGTTCTTGTTCGATACTGTTACTAGTAATATTTATTACTTTTTTTATTATAGTACTTTAATTGCCATTTTGGATTTGTAATGAAATTATTTGAAAACTTTGTTCATGCCAAATAGGCTCAATTCTATACACTGTGAAGCCAGGAATAAATCTAATGTGTTGCAATTGAATGGTGACATGAAGTGTGTGGGAATTTGGAAATTTTTCAAAACTCCCAGGGTACCACACAATAAAAGGCCAGTGTGGGGAATCCACTAAGCCTGTTCATTGCTTCAGATTTGATTTGGAAGAAATGCTCATTAATATAGAGGCGTATGATTGAAGCACTATCCAGTGCTTCAATCATACGTTCAGTGCTTCAGATTTGATTTGGAAGAAATGCTCATTAATATAGAGGCATATGATTGAAGCACTAATCCAGTGCTTCTCAATTATTTTCTGTTACGCCTCCACTAGGAAGAAGTAAATATTTTGCACCTTTTCAACTCTCCAATCTGGGCCCCAATGGAATTTTAGTGTTAATATTTATTATTTTACTTATTATAAGCTGCAAGCAAATGATTGGTGGGGGAAGGCTGCTCTACCTGGGAGTAAGTCATAATGAACTCAGTGGAGCCTGTTTTCGGTTAGGCAGGCATACACTCCCATGGTTATGACCCAGCGAACACTTTTCAAAGATAGCCCCATGTAGAGAGCATTACAGTCGTCAAGCCTTGAAGTGATGAGGGCATGAGTGACTGTGAGCAGTGAGTCCCGGTCCAAATAGGGCCACAACTGGTGCATCAGGCGAACCTGGACAAACGTCCACTTTGCCACAGCTGAAAGATGTTTCTCTAATGTGAGCTGTGGATCGAGGAGGACGCCCAAGTTGCGGACCCTCTCTGAGGGGGTCAATTACTCCCCCCCAGGATAATGGATGGACAGATGGAATTGTCCTTGGGAGGCAAAACCCACAGCCACTCCGTCTTATCAGGGTTGAGTTTGAGTCTATTGACACCCATCCAGCCTCCAGGCACAGCCTCCAGGCACTGACACATCAATGGATAACTAAGATAATTAAAATGCACTCACTGTTATATACAGTTAAGAGATGTGAGCACTGGCTTTGTTTGCTTGAGTAAGAGTACATGCTTTGCATTGTTTAGTCTATATGTGATCATTAGATACCTTTAGAATTCCAAAGAAAGATTCTAACAGCCTCCAAAGACCATGTATATTGATAGTTACGACCACAGTTGAGCCCAAACTTTTGTTGCTAAGTGAAACATTCATTATTTGCATTTGCTGCATTTCACTACTTTTCTTGTTAAGAAAAGTTGCTAAGTGAAATCATTTTCATTTGTTAAATTAGCAACATGGTTGTTAAGCAAATCTGGATTCTCCATTGACTTTGCTTGTCAAAAGGTCAGAAAGGTGATCTCCTGACCTGGGGCAGTGCAATCGTCATAAATATGAACCAGTTGCCAAAGCATTTGAAAGTTGATCTTGTGACCATGGGGATGCCGCATGGTCATAAGTGTGAAAAACTGTCATAAGTCCCTTTTTTCAGTAAGTCTAGGATGACCTATTAGCAAACAAGTACAGTACCTGAATGTATTATCTGTATCTGCTTTCAAGCAATACTTATTTAACTTAAATTAAAAAATGGTGCAGGTGTGTAATATACTTAATGGTCCTTACCTGCATCCTAAATTACTTGACTTTAATGTTTCATAAATATCATTGTGATTTACCGGAAAGAGAGAGGAGATCCTTTAAAGTTTACACACTTTTGCAAAAGTAAAAAAGTGGTTATATATCAATTAATTCTTTGAAATTCTATCCAAGGCTAGGTATTCCCAGACTCATCCAAATGTTGCCCTGAATATTCAAATTTCCTCACTGTATTTGGAACCTGTTGCTGTGCTGCTCTTTTCTAAAACAGAGGCCAATCCAATAAAGTTAATCTAGCATGTAAAGAAAACACCTTCAGAAGTACTGACTGCAATCAATTATCCCATAATTTAAAAACAATGAAATAAAAGAGATAATAAAGTGACAGTATGAAGCATGGCTTCAATTAGGTTTTGTTTATACCCATTTTAATTTTTTTTAAAGATTCGAATAAATTGGTATTACAGTGATCCCCCGCTCTTTGTGAGGGTTCCGTTCCAGGACCCCCCGCAACGAGCGGGTTTTCGCGAAGTAGCGCTGCGGAAGTAAAAACACCATCTGCGCATGTGCAGATGGTGTTTTTACTTCCGCAGCGCTAGCGAGGAGCCGAAGATTGGGGGCGGCGCGGGTGTTTTAAAACATCCCCGCCGACATGGGAGGCTCGCTAGCACACCCCCGAACCCCCAACCCGGGTTTGGGGGTGTGCTAGCGAGCCCCTCATGTCAGCGGGGATGTTTTAAAACACCCGCGCGACTTTCCAATGAGTCCCGAAGACAACGCGTTTGTCTTCGGGACTCATTGGAAAGTCGCGCGGGTGTTTTAAAACATCCCCGCCGACATGGGAGGCTCGCTAGCACACCCCCGAACCCCCAACCCGGGTTTGGGGGTGTGCTAGCGAGCCCCTCATGTCGGCGGGGATGTTTTAAAACACCCGCGCGACTTTCCAATGAGTCCCGAAGACAACGCGTTTGTCTTCGGGACTCATTGGAAAGTCGCGCGGGTGTTTTAAAACATCCCCGCCGACATGGGAGGCTCGCTAGCACACCCCCGAACCCCCAACCCGGGTTTGGGGGTGTGCTAGCGAGCCCCTCATGTCGGCGGGGATGTTTTAAAACACCCGCGCGACTTTCCAATGAGTCCCGAAGACAACGCGTTTGTCTTCGGGACTCATTGGAAAGTCGCGCGGGTGTTTTAAAACATCCCCGCCGACATGGGAGGCTCGCTAGCACACCCCCGAACCCCCAACCCGGGTTTGGGGGTGTGCTAGCGAGCCCGTCATGTCGGTGGGGATGTTTTAAAACACCCGCGCGACTTTCCAATGAGTCCCGAAGACAACGCGTTTGTCTTCGGGACTCATTGGAAAGTCGCGCGGGTGTTTTAAAACATCCCCGCCGACATGGGAGGCTCGCTAGCACACCCCCGAACCCCCAACCCGGGTTTGGGGGTGTGCTAGCGAGCCCCTCATGTCGGCGGGGATGTTTTAAAACACCCGCGCGACTTTCCAATGAGTCCCGAAGACAACGCGTTTGTCTTCGGGACTCATTGGAAAGTCGCGCGGGTGTTTTAAAACGTCCCCGCCGGCATGGGGGGGCTTCCTAGCAGCCCCCCAAACCCGGGTTGGGGGTCCGGGGGGTGCTGGTAAGCCCCCCATGCCGGTGGCGACGTCGCGCCGCCCCCAATCTTCGGCTCCTCGCTAGCGGGCAGGCAGGCGGCTCCTCGCTAGCGGGCAGGCAGGCGAGAGCTAGCGCCAGCGAACAGCTTGTCCGCGCTCGCTCTGGCCGCGAGAATGAACGGTGTGGGCGGGCAAAGGGCGGGCGGCAGCGAGGAGTTTGCGTGGGCGGTGGGGAAACTCCTTGCTGATGCCCGCTGCTCGCCCTCTCGCCAGCAAGAGGGGGAAGACCCAGGGAAGCCGCCCAGCAGCTGATCTGCCGGGCACCATCTACGCATGCGTGCCCATAGAAAAAAGGGCACGCATGGGCAGATGGTGTTTTGACTTCCGGGTTGAAAAATCGCGAATTACCCTGTTCGCAATGGTCGGGGACGCAATAACCGGGGGATCACTGTATAATGTAAAGACATTGCATTTTTTTTCATTGCAAGTAGCACCCAGAATGCCCCTAAACAGGATTAAAATTGCGAGATACAATTAATTCATGCCCAATCCAGTTATTATGTATATTGGAAAGAAATAAAAGGATATGGAACATTTTAATCAGTATCAAAGCATGGGAAATGTTAAAATCCCTTCCTGTCCTATCCTCATTTTATAAACCCCTGACCCAGCGGTGGGCTACAAGCCGAAACACTAAATTGCGCTTTCTGGCACGGTTCGTAGGTTCTTGCTGGACCAGTGTGATTTTGCTGCTGCACCTGTGGAAGTAGCAAAATTGCACCCATGTTTCGGTGAGCTTTTACCCGTGGCTCCGTGCGTGAATTTGCTACCTCCACAGGTGCAGCAGCAAAATCATGCTGGTCCCACAAGAACTTAGGAGCTGTGGCGGGGAGTGCAATTTAGTGTTCCAGCTTGTAGCCCACCGCTTCCCTGACCTCATCATAGCTAATATTTGAAGAGAAAAAGAGGAGAGAAAAAAATAAAATTCAGTCGGTGTTGTGATTTTGTCTGAGGCCCCTCAGGGAACGGCTGATCCTCTGCCGGCTTCCTGCTCAGAGGGGGAGGATGAGGAACAGGAGGTTCAGGCAGACAGGGAGGAGGAATCTCAGGCTGAGGGAGAGGGAGGACAGCCAGAGTCCCCCGAGAGGGAGCTCTCCCCAGCAAGCAGCCTGGATTCCTTAGATGAAAATGCACAAGCAATCATCGATCTCCGGCAGAGAAGAGCAACACAACGAAGGGGACAATTAGCCAGGTACTTTCAGCACTAAAGAGGCAACAGCTGGGTTTGGGTGTGGTGCTCTCTGGAAAGGCTGAAAAGGCAGACCCACCCTTCCTGGCTTGTGGAGTATTATCTTTGGGAGTCCTGGGACCTGGCTGTGATCTTTGGCGTCTTGGAATTCTGGTTTGTGACTTTGAATACTGAAACCTTGGGGGGGAAAGGTGTGGGTCTTATTCTCTACAGTGGTGGGTGTGCCAGCAAGAAGTCTGCTGTATTGTCTGGCCGTCAGGATTCTGCTGGGAAGTCTCATAGCCTGCCTGTTGGGAAGAACAGGTTTTTCTCTGTGTTTATTTTTCAAACTATAAAGTGCCTTTGTTTGTACCAGCGTGTCTGGCTGTTTTTTCCAGTTGGTGTTGAAGTCTGGGGGCACCCAGACAGAACAGTCGGGTGGGCTTCAAAATTTTTAGCAAGGAGTTCTCTGCCCAGCGGCTGGGTGGGCATGGCCATATTGGGCATAGTCTAGTAGGCCTCTTGCATCACAGTGGGGAGAGGGGCATTTTTCCCTTCCTGGCTTCCATAGGCTTTCCTTGAGCCTCCAGGCTCTGGAAGCCCTCTGGAGGCCAAAAACAAGCCTGTTTCTGAACTTCCAAGCTTCCACTAGGCCTGTTTTTCACCCTCCCTGAGCCTTCATATGCCCTGCACTTACCTGCATCCAAAATAGGCCGCGTGGGGACTCCTGCAAGGGAAGGGGTGGATGGGGCAAACCAGGAGTGGGATTTGGGGTTCTCTGAACTGCACAGAATCTTAGCTGCCCACCCCTGAATTTACTCCATCTTATATTTAGTTAGCATCCATTGATTGTTTAAAGGTTCATCAGATATTTATACCATGTATGCTAGCAGTTATATTTACAATGGTGCTTTCATTTTAGAAGCAATCTCAAAGCTTGGAAAAATTATTTTATGTGTTGTGTGCCTGTGATGCAGAACGGTGATGCCTCTGGGTGAATGCTTGATGACCTTACTCAAAAGTGCCTTTTCAGCAAGCTTTTACCTGTTTTTCCAAATTCTTTCATAAACCATTGGCCTTATAGCCCACTTAAGGTCAAAAGAAAGTTGTTTAAGCATTTAAAGCAAGCTTCTACCGATGAACTGCACGCTATTTTCTGAACAGAAGCATAAACTTCTAGCCCTATCTTGGATGAAAGTAGGGTAGTGAATACTGAAAAGCATACATCAGTGAAACATTTATGCAATATTCTTGACAAAATCTGGGAATCATAATGGGAGCCCTGTGGCTCATTTTTAGGCAGCGTCCTCATTGTTAGATATGTTCTTAGATATGTAAAATATGCTGCTTTATATTGTGCATTTAGAGGCAAAAGTAATGAACAAAAATTTCTCTAAGTTTTCCTTTACCAATGAAAAATAATTTATGACTTATGAAGGAAGACTTTATAATGACAATATCAAAGACGGGTGGTTTGGGGGAACGGACATCCCACACATCACCAGCCAAAATATATAGACCTGTCTAAATATTTAACAAGTAGGTTCTTGTACAAGGACACAAGCACTGTTTCATTACAGACACTGTCAGGGCATTCAACGTTTTATCCAGTTTTTGCCTATAATTTTCATGCACAAGACAGAATTGTAGATTCATTATTTTTTGCAGCGGAATATGTTTCTAAAAAGAACTACGTTATCTGTAGAGTACTTAATTAATCTTATTTATCTTAATTAATGTGAGGAATTTTTATTTTATTGCAGGTTTGTTCAACGTTCTCTGGAAACATATAGATGAGATTGGGTTTGTCTGCTCTCAAACACTTCAGTTCCAGTGGTTGAGAGAATGTGAAAGTCAGCAACTTGATCCAGCCATCTTTTAGTTCATTAGATACCTAATTATGCTACATTTTTACATCATATCTGCTTTCATGCAGTGGATTGTAGTGTCAAAGAACTATGAACAGAAGTTTATACTTTCCAGACACTGCTATGCAATCTGAAATCAGATGACGAGCTGAAATGTTTAGGCCAACAAGCTCTTTAGATATAATTGGCTGCCTACCATATCTAAAATTTTCCCAGGGGTACATTTTACCATTAGACCTGATTCTATGTTTAACAGCACTGAAACAGCTTTAGTATCCTTTTTATTTCACCACTTGTTAGTGGAGAACAAACTAAAAATGATCACTGACAAAAAATAATATCAAAAGAATATGTTGATGTAGAAAACCAATACATAAATAAATAAAACAACCTATTCTCCAAAGCACCTGAAAGAGAACAAGATAGAATGGATAGAAACTAACTAAGGAGAGAATCAGTTCTTACAAACACCCGACTGGACATTCCAGATCATTTGTAAAGGTTTGTGTTTCAGTATGTGAAATCTGGTTACCATAATTTTCACAAAATTTCTGTCAGAAAAAACAACCCCCAATGGCTGGAATGCCCGCATAACTGTGCCAGTGAAATTAGCTTTTGGAATGTCATTCAAACTATATTAACAATAGTTCAATGTTTATGTTAAAATATAATACAACAGAGGGCAGCATATGTCCATTTTATTTTATATTGTGCCAGCTTTTAAATTCAAGAGGAAGAATGTGTTGCCTTTCCTGAACTGATGCAGGAAGAACATTCTTTGCTGTGTCTTTTTAATCAATGCTTCTAATATTGTCCATTTCAAGTTCAGCAACCCAAAATTGTGGAGAACTCTACTGATGATATTGTGCTATCAAATAGAGTATGAGGTGATATAATAGAAGAGCTCCTCCTAAAATCCACTCTCACCTGTACACTTCTAAGCATGTTCAGATCTATATTGTTCAGGCTGCAGCACAGAGTCAGTTGTTCACCCTGAGTTAAAAGAGCTATTTCTCCATTTTGGAACACTTGATTAGTTTACCAAAGGGAGGTTCAAATTTTGCATGAGATTACCTGAATCCAGCAATAGCATTGGCAGCAATATTTTATGTCTTTCTGGATAAACACCAGCTACTTACAGATGTTGTTTCTACAGTTCTTTTACTTCTTCACACGCCCCCCCCCACACACCTAAACTTAATGTGGCAGATATATTGAAAGCTGCTCAGAGTGCTTTTGGAGTTGGTGGCTTAACAAATCAAATAGGAGGGTGGACTATTATGTATGATAGTTATGTTACTTATAAAATAATAACAGGGGAATAAAAATCTAATAAAAAATAAAACTTAAATTAATAAAGGGATTTTTTTTACTTCCTTTGTATGTCTTCTCTCAACATTGTTTCCAGGTTTGGCAGAAAATAGCACCTTTAGATAAAAGTACAAATATAATGAATAGGGTATAAGAAAATGTTTAAGAAAAGGAATGGGATGTCAAAAACATTTTATTTATTTACTTATTTATTTATTTATTTATTTATTTATTTATTTATTTATTTATTTATTTATTTATTTATTTATTTATTTATTTATTTATTTATTTATTTATTCAATTTTTATGCTGCCCTTCTCCTTGGACTCAGGGCGGCTTACAACATGTTAGCAATAGCACTTTTTAACAGAGCCTGCATATTGCCCCCACAATATTTAAATGAGATTTATTATTATTATTATTATTATTATTATTATTATTATTATTATTATTATTATTTATTAGATTTGTATGCCGCCCCTCTCCGTAGACTCGGGGCAGCTCACAACAGTGATAAAAACAATACATGGTAACAAATCTAATAATTAAAATCTAGAATAACAGTTTTACATTAAAAAGTCTAAAAAGGAAAAAAAATACTTCTAAATCAGTTGAACAATTCCTTGTGTAGCTTTCCATCACAGATTTGGGTTGGATGATGGATAGGGAGAGGATAAAGTCATCACAGTGTCTTATTTTCCAGCATTTATTGCCTGCAAATTGCCAAATCATTATGTTTTTGTTGGGAAACGGGAGAGAACACCTCGGACACTTTGACAAGTACAGTTTTTACGATAATGTAGAACATGGTGCTTGATTCCTGTGGGTAAATATCAACTGAACTCATTGCAGAATTAGATGCTACAACTTTTCATTATGAGAAGAAAAACTGTGGATCGATGAGACCAAAGTGAAATGTTGAGAATGGAAAAAAAAATCAAGAGAAGAGCATTTCAAACATAATATCTAGTACATAAAAACCTGAGGGCCAGAACTTCTTTCCTTTGATTGATGTCCTGCTGGTTTCCTTGCTAGTGAAAGATGTAGCACTACATACAAGATTTATGTGGTTATGGGAGAAGTTATTTACTTTATGAATAAGTACACCTTTTAAAGTAGCTATGAAATGAGAGAATCAGGAATGAAAATATGAATCGTAAGAAAAAAGAAAAAAAAAGGTTTGTATCATTTGCATCTCTACCTACCTAATAGCCTACCTGATTCCAGAGACTTCAGAGTCCAGACAGCTGACATAAAATATCAAACATATATCAATTAAAAAAATGTTTAATTGACCATAATATCAGAATCCCTCAAGTCTTCACACCTCCAAAGCCTCACATCCAACAATGCCCCCCCCCCAACTCTAAAACTAATGAGGTCTTCTGGACTTCCGAAGGGTAGTGTAGAATGTTCTGGGTTTGGACAGATTTCAAGTACCCATCCCTCTGATTTCCCTGAGAAAGCACACCTAAAATATTACTTCCCACAGTGATTGCAAAGCATGAACAGATTTTTTTTGGAGAAGTTGGTCCTATTGGTAACATTGAATCATGCCATTTATAGATCAAAATCAACACTTTGAATTGAATATGAAGACATAGTACAGAATGCAACCGTGAGAGCTATCGCTATAGCTTCCTAGATTTGCCCACGTCTCGTCAACACCCAGCGGCCTGCACTGGCTGCCAATTAGTTTCTGGTGACAATTGAAAGTGTCGGTAATAACCTATAAAGCCCTACATGGCATCGGACCTGAATACCTTCGGAACCGTCTTCTGCCGCACGAATCCTGTCATGCTGGAAATTGCCAGCCACAGAGACATTCAGTAATTAAAGAGTTAATGTGTGCCTTTGCCTTTCATCACTCCCATATTTACATCATATCCCACATATCACTTCCGCCTGCTTACGAAAGCACCCTTCTTCTCCCTCTTGTTTCTCTCCATGCCATGTTTTAAGCTGCTTGCGAACGTGTCTCTCATGGCACTGTTTATTTTCTGTTTTAAAATAAAGAAATGCTTGTTTTGATTTACTCTGCCTGAGTCTCCTTAACTCCATCGCCTCCGCCTTTATCAGCTAAAGGTGACAAATCCCAGCAACCGATAAGGCGTTCTCTGGGCCCCGTCGACTAAATAATGTTGTCTGGTGGTCCCCAGGGTAATGTGGCAGCCCCTGCCCTTTGGAATCAACTCCCTCCAGAGATCAGAACTGCCTCTACTCTCCTTGCCTTTCGTAAGCTATTGAAGACCCACCTATGTTGTCAGGCATGGGGAAATTAAAATACCCCTGGGCTTATATTGTTTATGTATGGTATGATTGTGCTGCATGGTTTTAATAATGGGTTTTTAGATGTCTTTTAATATATTGGATTTGTCACATTGTTGTTTTCGTTGTGAGCCACTCTGAGTCTCTGGAGAGGGGCGGCATACAAATCTAATAAATAATAATAATAATAATAATAATAATAATAATAATAATAATAATGTTGACACTCAATGCATTACCCAGAAAATAAGTGTAACACTGCTTTCATTTCTTGGAAAGTGAGATGTCCAATTTTGTACCACATGAAGGTTCTGGGTAGTTTTCAAAGGGAGATTGTGTTAAATCTTGATATAGTGAGGACTTGAATGATGGTAGCCTGGTCATCCTCTTACAAAAATGGTTGCAACTGGCAACACTGGAAGTAAGCAAAGGTTGTAAATGGAATATGAAAATGCAGTAAAAGTTATGTATCCACGAGAAACCCCAAATGTAGGGTTGTCACTTCAAGGAACAATGGGGCTTTCAGCAAATCTGGTGATTTCTGGGCAAAGAACAGTTCATTTTGCTGGGATTGAGTTTCAGTTCTATAAATTTCGTTCTATCTAGTCCCTTACTGCCTCTAGACACCAGATAAAAACATCCATTGCATTTCTGTCTGACTGGGGATGATATATGTGCAACTCACCCCAAATTGATGAATGACATTACCTGGTGATTCTATGTGACTGTGAAAAAACACTGAAGAAAAATTGATTACTGTGGCACCCCATCCAGGGTTGGCAGAATATGCCAAGTGGAATCAACCCCTTTGATAAGAACTCCTGCAAAACACCTCCAAAATAGTTTACCACCATTCCCAAACTTCAGTTCAAAAGAGTGTTGTAGACAATGTTATCAAACATTACTGAGATATTCAATCCATGGCCAGATGCACAAGACTGCCAACTGCAATTTCAGCCCAATGACAAAGTCTGAATTCTAACCGAAAGGGATCTAGATAATAAGCTTTTAGCAGACTATTTTGAAGCTACCAAACTATTTCAGAACCTTGTTCAAAAAAGGTAGAAGTTATCAGTTGGTCAGACTGAAACTTTAATATTTTCAGGATGCCACAATTTTCTTTGAGGTAAGAAATGTAATTTCTTTGATTAAGAAATCTCTAAACAAACTCATTGATGCTAGAAAAGATGAGGGAGGAAATGAAAAGGAAATTATGCTAGGCTTTTCTGGAAAAAGAGTAACTAGATATTCAATTTTGTATTCTGGAAATAAGCAATTCAAGCAACTCAGATGTGAATTCACTCATAAATGAGAGCAGGAACTTTACATATTCAGTCTCTAAGAGCCTGTTCCTAACCTCTTATTTTCTAACATTATACCACATTAATTAAATTAACTGTGAATATTGCTCTCCTGTTCATGCTCTGCTATTAGAGGTTAGTGACAGAAACTTTTACTATCTCTCAAATACAGTTGCACATACCTGCCCCATCTGGCTGCTGAAAGTATCAGTGGGATATTAGTTCAACTCACAGATGGCAGAGTTTATACTACTCAATATATATCCAGAAAATTAAAGGAATCTCAGACAACCTTGCAAATGTTTACCCAGTTTGCTCAGTTCCTATTGACATAGAATCTAAATAAAAAATTATAGATGCAGTTTTAAACATATTATCACATGATGGCTATGAGATGGAAAAGAGCTACCAAAACAGATTCTTTTTCTCCATATGCAAAAGCAAGCCTTTCAGATGTATAAGATTGTGTTTATAATCTGTTAAATAATTCTTGGGTCTGGCTCTGATTTTCCTCCAGTGAAATCAATTCAGTGTCAAAATTCTGCAGAATTTTTTATTATAATTTATTAGAATTTCTTCTTACATTGTAGACTCCTGAATATTTCTTGTCTTCAAATTAGGAGAACTAAATGACTAGGAGTTTTCCATTTTAAAAATAATCTAAAATTGTCTCAGTAGAATTTTATAATTGCTGCCATAACTTTCCATTTCTTTACACTGTCTCAAAGTCATCCCCCCCTAAGAATCAACTGGATTTTCTTATTTTGCTTTGAAGACATTTCATTTCTCATCCAAAAAGCTTCTTCAGTTCTGACTGGATGAAGGGGAATGGAAGGATTTATATCCCTTGTGGACAGCTGGTCATTTGCAGTCTTTTAGTGTGGGGCCTTCTTGGAACTGCTGTAAGGGTTGTGTTGTAGACTGGAGATAGATAGATGATGCTACATCCACCCCCTCTGTTAAGAGAGGGCTGTTCATTTTTGACATAGATGGCCTCTTTGACTCTCCCCCTTTCAAACCAGCGATCTACTCTGTGCAAAATATAGACTTTCCTGTCTTCAAAAGAGTGGCTTTTGTATTTAAAGAAAGCTGTATACAACATTATATTTTCAATTTTCCCAAAGTCTCAACATCTCTTTTGTAATGTGGTGACCGAAACTGCATGCACTATTCCAGGTGTGGTCTTACTAAGGCTTTATAAAGTGGTACTAATACTTCACATGATATTGATTCTATGCAGTGAAGGGCTAACAAAATGTTTACTTCCACACTGTGGGAGTGGCGTATGCATTTTCTTTCAACATTTTTCAGTGTAAATTGGGTGCTGTTTTTGGGTGGAGCTCCATTTTAGCTACCCCACTGCGTTCCCCCCAATCTGGACAGTAGCCCCCCCTGATTCTATGCCTCTATTTATACAATCAAGGATTGTGTTCAAATTGTTTTGGCTGCTATTATGCACTGCAGGCTCATACTTAAGTGATCATCCACTAGAATGATCCTGAAAGTCCAGGGTCCCTCTCACAGCTATAATTTTTGAATCAGATTTCACCTAATCTATATTTACATGTTTGGTTTTTCCTGCCTAAGTGTAAAACTTTGCTTATATCAACATTAAATTTCAAGTTGTTGGATAAAGCCCATTGTTCAAGTCTGTCAAGATCTTTTTGGATCCTGATCTTGTCTTCTGGGATGTTGGCTATTCCTGTGAGCTTAGCAACATCTAATTTTTTTTAATTCTCCCATCTAAGTAATTTATGAAGATATTGAAGAGTATTGGGCCTAAGATGGAGCCTTGTGGTATTCTCCTGCTTACTTTTCTTTATCTGGATATGGTACCATTAAGGACTACTTATTGACTATAGTTTGTCAGCCAGTTACAAATCCATAGGGTGGTGATGTTGTTTATTGCACATTTTTCTAGGTTACCAAGAAGTAAGTCATGGTTTAGTTTGTCAAATGTTTTGCTGAAGTCTAAGTATACTAGGTCCACCGCATTTTGCTGGGCGACTAATTTAGTCACTTTGTCAAAGAATGAAATAAGATTGGTTTGGCATAATCTATTTTCAACAAACCCATGCTGGCTTTTAGTTATAACTATATTTGTTTCTATATGTTTTTTCATATCTGTTTTTAAAGTTATTTTCCAGTATCTTCCTAGGTTACGCTTATTGGACCGTAGTCTCCTCCCCCCACTTTTAAAAAAAGATGGGAACCACATCAGCTTTTTTTTCTAATCCTCATGTAATTCCCTGATGTTCCAGGATTTTTGAAAGGTATGGTACAATGGTTCTTCAATTATATGGCAAGAAAGGTCACCAGCATCATCTTCCATTAGTCATATTAGTCATACAGTATTGTTGTTGTAAGCCGCTCTGAGTCTCCAGAGAGGGGCAGCATACAAATCTAAATAATAATAATAATAATAATAATAATAATAATAATAATAATAATGGAGAATATTCTAGATTTAGTCTTTACAAATGGGAATTGGGTTTCAGAGGTTAAGGTGGGAGAAAATTTAGGTTGCAGTGACCATCTATGTTTGTGGTTTGATGTAAAAACTGATTGTGAGCAATCCTATACTGCAACCAAAGTATTGGATTTCAGAAAAACAAATTTTAATGCAATGGGAGAATATTTAAATAATGAATTAAAGGGGAGGGATAAAATGGCAAGAACGAGCACCCAGTGGACTGTATTAAAAAAGGCCATCTTAAAAGCCACTGGACTATATGTAAGGCAAATAACTAAAGGTAAAAGGAAGAAGAAACTGCTATGGTTTAGCAATGATGTAAGGGCTATAGTCAATGAAAAAAAGGCTGCCTATAGGAGGTATAAAGTGTCTGGAAGTATAGCTGATAGAGAGGTGTATAAAATGAGACAGAAGGAGGCAAAAAAGATAATATATGCTGCTAAAGCCTCAAAAGAGGAAGAAATTGCCAAATCTGTAAAGAAAGGGAATAAAACCTTCTTCAGTTATATTAGTGATATGAAGAAGAAAAACTGCAGCATCACGAAGCTTAGTACCGGGAATAATACATGCATTGATGGGAATAAGGAGATCGCTGACCATTTCAATAGCTACTTCTGTTCAGTTTTCTCAAAAGACACCTTACAATATAATACTATAGATGGATATAGCATTGCTTCCAGCTGTACGGATTCAGCTCCAGTGATCTTAGAAGCCGATGTCTTAGAAGAACTTGAACAATTAAAGATAAATAAGGCAATGGGTCCAGATGGCATCCACCCCAGAGTTCTTAAAGAGCTCAGATTTGTCATTGCTACCCCCCTGACTGATTTGTTTAACCAATCCCTGTTAACAGGAGATGTCCCTGAGGATTGGAGAATGGCCAGTGTTGTGCCTATCCACAAGAAGGGCAGTAGAGAAGAAGCTGGTAACTACAGGCCAGTTAAGTTGACATCAGTTATAGTTAAAATGATGGAGACTCTACTCAAAAAGAGGATCAATCACCACCTAAAAACAATAACTTATTGGACCCAAATCAGCATGGCTTTACTGAAGGCAAATCATGTCAGACTAATCTCATTGATTTCTTTGTCTATGTCACAAAGGTGTTGGACGAAGGTGGTGCCGTGGATATTGCCTATCTGGACTTCAGCAAACCCTTTGATACAGTTCCACATAAAGAACTGATACATAAATTAGTGAAGATTGGACTTAATCCCTGGATAGTTCAGTGGATTTGCAGCTGGCTGAAGCATAGACATCAGAGAGTTATTGTTAATGGTGAGTATTCTGAGCAGAGACAGGTTACAAGTGGTGTGCCACAAAGGTCTGTTCTGGGTCCTATTCTTTTTAAAATGTTTGTGAGTGACATAGGGGAAGCTTTGGTAGGGAAGGTTTGCCTATTTGCCGATGACTTTAAAGTGTGCAATAGGGTTGATTTTCCTGGAGGCATCCATAATATGGTAAATGATTTAGCTTTACTAGATAAATAGTCAAAGCAATGGAAACTGCAGTTTAATGTTTCCAAATGTAAAATAATGCACTTGGGGAAAAGGAATCCTCAATCTGAGTATTGTATTGGCAGTTCTGTGTTAGCAAAATCTTCACAAGAGAAGGATTTAGGGTAGTGATTTCTGACAGTCTGAAAATGGGTGAGCAGTGTGGTTGGGTGGTAGGAAAATCAAGTAGGATGCTTGGCTGCATAGCTAGAGGTATAACAAGCAGGAAGAGGGAGATTGTGATCCTGCTATATAGAGCGCTGGTGAGATCACATTTGGAATACTGTGTTCAGTTCTGGAGACCTCACCTACAAAAAGATATTGACAAAATTGAACAGGTCCAAAGACGGGCTACAAGAATGGTGGAAGGTCTTAAGCATAAAAAGTATCAGGAAAGACTTAATGAACTCAATCTGTATAGTCTGGAGGACAGAAGGAAAAGGGGGGACATGATCGAAACATTTAAATATGTTAAAGGGTTAAATAAGGTTCAGGATGGAAGTGTTTTTAATAGGAAAGTGAACACAAGAACAAGGTGACATAATCTGAAGTTAGTTGGGGGAAAGATCAAAAGCAACATGAGAAAATATTATTTTACTGAAAGAGTAGTAGATCCTTGGAACAAACTTCCAGCAGATGTGGTTGGTAAATCCACAGTAACTGAATTTAAACATGCCTGGGATAAACATATATCCATCTTAAGATAAAATACAAAAATAGTATAAGGGCAGTCTAGATCATGAGGTCTTTTTCTGCCGTCAGTCTTCTATGTTTCAATAATAATAATAATAATAATAATAATAATAATAATAATAATAATAATAATAATAATAATATTTTGTTTATGAATTTACTTCTTTGGGGTCATCATTAAAAGATTATAGAATAGTAATTGTTATTCATTCATAGAAACAATAATTTTGATCGCTTTATTTACAGAGTTCAGGTAAATGTGCAGAATTTTGTGGTGGCTTTGAGGAACTACAACATTTAGCATACTTTACTTCTAAAATTCTTTAAGCTGAGCTGGAATTTAAAAGATGTGGAACTCATGAAATAATAAAGAAATTTTGAGTTACCCTGCCAACCTTTAACTGAAAGTCACTTTATATAGACGTAAAGCTACTACCTGTATGTCTGCTTTTAAGTGGTGCTTATGATAAAATGTGTATGATGGTTGCTAAGCAGAGTGAGGTAAAGTGGAAAAAGACTCATAAGCTTTTAAAGAAAAGTAGGTCAAGACTTTTATCTTAGTCATACTACTAATATAAATATACCATAAGGCATAATTATAAAAAAAATCATCCCCTTAAGTCAAGAACTGGATCCTCTTCCAGTTATGAGACTTATAAAAATATACTTTGTGCCACATATGTTCTATTTTTCCATATGGCAGAATGGAATTTCTGGGGAATAATACAGAATACAGAATACAGAATAATATCATATGATGTGACATGCTAGGAAGAATGTAAAAGATTGATTAATTGGTTATGTGCCATCAAATCATTTTTTTTCTTAGCAACTACATTGTCCTTTTTATTCTTTTCTTCCATCTTTCCAAGAAATAGAGCATTTTCCAGAAAGTGGGTCTTGATATAGTGCCCAAAATAGGATAATTTCAGCCTGATCATTTATGCCTTGAGCGAGAATTTTTGGTTGACGTGTTTGATTATCCATTACTTTCTTTTCTTGGCTGTCCATGTAATTCTCACAAACTCTTCTCCAAAATAGAGTTCAAAACCATCAATATTTTTCCTGTTTTGCTTCTTTGTAGTACAGTGGTACCTCAAGATATGAACCCCTCGTCTTACGAACAACTCGTGATACGAACCCGGGGTTCAGAAAAATTTTGCCTCTTCTTACGAACTTTTTTCGAGTTACGAACTGGCGTTCGGGAGGCTGCTGGGAAGCCCGGCTGTTTTAAAAGGTGACAGCCGGGTGGCGGGGCTTCCCAGCAGCCTCTCGAACGCCGGTTCGTAACTCGAAAAAAGTTCGTAAGAAGAGGCAATTTTTTTCTGAACCCCGGGTTCAGTTCGGGATGCTGCTGGGAAGCCCCCCAGCCCGGCTGCGACCTTTTAAAACAGCCAGGTGGCTTCCCAGCAGTCGCCGAACGTCGAACGCAGAAGTTCGGGTTTGGCGTTCGGCTTCGGGAAGCTGCTGCGAAGCCGCCCGGCTGTTTTAAAAGGTTGCAGCCGGGCTGGGGGACTTCCCAGCAGCCTCCCGAACCCCGAACTTTTTCCGAACTCCCGGGTTCGGGGTTCAGGAGGCTGTAGGGAAGCCCCCCAGCCCGGCTGCGACCCTTTAAAACAGCCGCGCGGCTTCCCAGCAGTCGCCGAATGCCGAACGCGGAAGTTCGGGTTTGGTGTTCGGCTTCGGGAAGCTGCTGGGAAGCCGCCCGGCTGTTTTAAAAGGTCGCATCCGGGCTGGGGGGCTTCCCAGCAACCTCCCGAACCCCGAACTTTTGCCGAACTTCCAGGTTCGGGGTTCGGGAGGCTGTAGGGAAGCCCCCCAGCCCGGCTGTCACCTTTTAAAACAGCCGCACGGCTTCCTAGTAGTCTCCGAACGCCGAACGCGGAAGTTTGGCAACCTCCCAAACCCCGAACCCGGAGGTTTGGCAAAAGTTCGGGGTTCGGGAGGTTACTGGGAAGCCCCTCAGCCCGGCTGTGACCTTTTGAAACAGCCACACAGCTTCCCAGCAGCTTCCCGAAGCCGAACGCCAAACCCGAACTTCCGCGTTCGGCGTTCTGAGACTGCTGGGAAGCCCCGCCGCCCGGCTGTCACCTTTTAAAACAGCCTGGGGGCTTCTCGGTGGCCTCCCGAACGCCGAACCCGGAAGTTCAGGTTTGGCTTTGGCGTTCGGGAGGTCGCTGAGAAGCCCCCAGGCTGTTTTAAAAGGTGACAGCCGGGCGGCAACGTTTTTTTGTGGGGTTTTTTTTTTGGTTGCACGGATTAATTGACTTTACATTGTTTCCTATGGGAACCCCCAGTTAGAGCCTCATCTAGGTCAGATGAAGATGGTGTGATTAATGACTCCATTCTCAATGTTTGGGTGTGAAGGGTGATGGGACGTCAGGAGCAGTCACAGCAGACACAGAGGAAGATTTTAAATCACAGCTGGGAGTAATTAGGGAATGCTGCATCAGACTTAAAAGGGGAGGTTTTGTGGGAGTGCTCTTTGCAGGAATTATCGTTCATGGTTAACAGAGACAATGAAACAAAGTTCTGTTCCTAAACCAACATCTTGCATCTTTGGAAAACAATACAGGTTTTGGATCCTTGTATTTATTTATTTATTATTTATTTATTGGATTTGTGTGCCGCCCCTCTCCGTGGACTCAGGGCAGCTAACAACAGTGGTAAAAACAGCATATGACAATCCAATACTAAAACAGCTAAAAACCCTTGTTATAAAACTAATCATACATACAAACATACCATGCATAACTTGTAGAAGCCTAGGGGGAAAGAATATCACAGTTCCCCCCATGCCTGATGGCAGAGGTGGGTTTTAAGGAGCTTACGAAAGGCAAGGAGGGTGGGGGCAGTTCTAATTTCTGGGGGGAGTTGGTTCCAGAGGGCCGGGGCCACCACAGAGAAGGCTCTTCCCCTGGGCCCCGCCAAACAACATTGTTTAGTTGACGGGACCTGGAGAAGGCCCACTGTGGGACCTAACTGGTCGCTGGGATTCGTGCGGCAGAAGGTGGTCCCGGAGATAATCTGGTCCGGTGCCATGAAGGGCTTTATAGGTCATAACCAACACATTTGGAAAGACAGTAGCTCTTGAACAATAGAGTGAGTACTTTTGCTGCAGCCCATTTGGAGGCATTCTAGACAAACCTTGGGGGGTTTTTTTGAGACATTCATTACTGTCTTGGCAGTTAAGTATATGATGTTTTATTGTTGTGAGCCTTTCAGAGTCCTCGGAGAAGGGTGGCATACAAATCTAATAAATTATTATTATTATTATTATTATTATTATTATTATTATTATTAACCCCGACCTTTGGGTCATAAACAGACATTCTTCTGCTGTCATTGCGGCTCTCAGCCAATTTGCAAAGCAATATATTTTGTGTTTCGTAAATCTTCAGTTGGTGTGTGTGTTTTGCATTTCCTTGCTGCTCAACCAGGCAGAACACAATCCTTGTTTTATTGACCGCATGTAATATTCCAATTTTTTGAGATGGTAAATTTGGGGTTTTCATGAGCTGTACCCCATAATCATCACAATTATGACAAATCTTTCATGTATTATGTTTCACCTTTTAAGTTGCATTACTGAAATAAGTGAACTTTTGCATGAGGGCCGGGGCCGCCACAGAGAAGGCTCTTCCCCTGGGTCCCGCCAAGCGGCATTGTATAATCATAATTTCAAAATTGTATAATCCTGTGATTTTTTTATTTTTATTTTTAAATGAGATTGCAAACTGGGAAGGAAAACAAATTGAACCTAAGACTAGAAAATTCATCACTGGCTATGCAGGCTGGAACCTAACAATATTCTATTCAATATCTCTGGAGACTTTGCACATTGCCAATTTGTGCCTGAGTTTATTTGCATATTCTAATGTGATACCCAAACATTTTCTGACAGCCTATGCAATGTACTGCCAAAGGCAAGAGTCTCCTCTGTTTGTTTTGTGGCTCAAAATGGTAGGGAAAGTAACAGCAATTATAGTGTTGTTGTCTTGTAGCAATCAAGTAGAAAGGCTTTATTTAATCAACCACTTCACTGACCAGAAGGTATAATCCAAACATGATAATGGCTTATAATGACACAACTGGCAATACCCTTATTGTTCCAAATGGATTGTTTACCTCATTACATATACACATTGATCTTGGCTATTTGAAAGTGTTTGTCTTTGGATTTGAACACATTAATCAATGGTCAATTAACAGCAGAATCAAGGAGAGGATATAGGAAAACATATCTACTTTGAAGGATAAAATTAGAATTAGCGAACAGATAAAACTTAATCAAAGATCTGATCAGGAAAAACAAGATTGTTCACAAAACATTTCTGATTCTAAGAATTTGTAATTTTTTTATTTCTCTTTCATGGAGCATTGATGTTTACCTCAAACAAGTGAGAGATTTTAACAGCAGATTTTCCCCTGAAGAAATATTGTTTGCCATGGTAACCTTATATTTACAGATTTTTTAAAAAAGAAAATGCAATTTTATAATCTTTTTCGTCTCCTCAGAATCTCTTTTCATTTTCCCAGGAGAAAATGAACATAAGAACAAGGATCAGAATTGCTGGTAATCCTGCTGTTAAGCTGAAGACATTTTATTTGGGATCTTAAGACTGCCACACTTTATGCCATTCTACTATGCATTTTCAATTGTGGGAAAATGGGAGAGGGGATTGTATGAGGTTGCTAGTATGTCACCATAACAATTCTTTCTAGAAAACCAAGGTCATCCTTTGTCTCTGCACCTGGGTGGGTTCTGCCAGCATGGCAAAAGAAGATTGGACAAATAATTTTCAGTGTGAGGACAGTGGCCACAGGTCCAATGTCAATGTTTCTGTTTATTTCATTCACTAAAAAACTGTTTTACTGCAATGCATGTTTATTCTGTAAGTTTTGTGTGTATCCCATCCTTTAAAATAAATCCATAATATGTTTGTACATTCTGTAAAATTAACTTGGATCCATGGCCTCATATTTCCTCTGCACTTCCTTTCTGTCTCAATCAGTAGCTCTTGTACTGAGAAATTTGAACTCCTCCACTTATAAGGTTTATAAAACAATTGAGACATTTTCTGTCTAATTCTCCATGAGTATGTGGTTGGCGTTTTAAGCAGGATTAGAATGTTGCACGAACACTAATTTCCCCTTTGATCATTTCAATTAGCCAGAGAAGAGAGTTCTGGTAGCAATTACTTTTCAAGGAAATGAGGCAGCTCATTAACTGCCAAGGATTCTTTTTGAATTTATGCTTCATTTTTATTGAAAGAATAAAAATGGTCAGAAAAAAAGTGGATGGATAGGAGAAAAAATCTCACTAAAACAGAGCGATTGTAGTATATGTAAGTAATGTTTTAAAGAATCCCTTTATGAACGTTTTCCTTTGCTTATGAATTCTAGATCAGGAATCTCTGGGTCTCCAAATTAGGTTGGATCCCATCTCTGATAATTGCCCACAATTTGTAACATTGTTGAAACCCATGGGAATTGGAGTTCAACAGTATATTTTGGAGAACACAATGTTCTCCCAAAATAGACTATAATGAATCTCAAATTACTTAAATACTTCTGTGAATTGGTTTAAAGTTTGGCGAAATAAGTGATTTGTGGGCTAATGATTTTAATATCATGCAGTGTTTTAATTTTAATAGACTTGATTCTTTCAGTTTTATGTTCCATTCTTTATAATTAATTGTTATAGTAGGTTAGCATTCATTCTAATATTCTTTTCCAGTCTATAAAATTACAATTTATGAATAAGAACATGTTAAAAAAAACAGCATTCATAATAAGATTAACAATGCAAATGATTCCAGGTAACAACCAGAGGAGAGAATAATAAAATTTGAAAATAGCAGTTAAATATGCATTGATTCTTTTTCAATCAAAAGCACTATTTTGGAACATAAAACTAAAAAGAAAATTTTTTACAAAGTGGTAACATTGGATTTAAAGAGCTCTGTCAATTTAACCCTTCTGAGAAAAAATAAATTTCTGGATCTCTAGATCAGAGAAAGCAATATGTAATCCCAGAACCACATGTAACACCAGATTTCTTTTTAGCCATGGGCTGGCAAAAACTATTCTGTTTTCTCACTGTTTAGAGATGGAAAATCTTAACATTGGTCCTTAAGATTGATTTTAACTCAAAACAATAAAGGGCAAGATCCCTTCCCCTAAATAATGCCCATTCTGTTGTATAATTGATACGATTCAATTCAAATGAATAACTTTATTCATTTACTAATTACCTTATTAGGAAATCGTACACCCACATTAACTGCAAATCATAACCACAAAATAGCTCATGGCTATTTTTAGCGAGGTATTATGTACACTTATCACATGAACCACAGCAAGATTCAAGGTCATATAACTTCCAAGCTGTTTTTAAAGCTGTCCCAGACAGAAATCTTTATGGTAATCTACATGCATGACTAGTTGTCTTCTGAAATGACCAATATGGAATGAATCAACGTTAATCACTGTATGTTCACATATAACTTCTGCAATAGAATTGAAAGTACAACTACACCTGCATACTACAATAAACATAATCGACATCCTCAGAAATCCTTTTTAAATGGGTGGGGGAAGAATCCATAATATTTTTGTGGAGTTTTGAATGAAATCCATTGTTTCTCAGTTAACAATAAATATAAATTATGTAGACTTAACAAAAAGAGACAGCGGTATCAGCATATATTAAAAATGTTATCTAGACAGCTAATAAATATTAAGCTAACTAGGCCTTTTCACTTAAAAATAACAAATGTGAAATTTTCACGTCAAAGCCTGTCAGCCTGGTACCCAATCAATTATTAGACTACTCAATTTTATATTGACAATAGTTTTAAATATTGAGGTAATAAAATATAATCTTACAACCAATTTAGGCAAAAAAAAAAGTTATGCGTGACCATGCTGCAAGCATTATTCTTCAATGTTTAAAAGTATAATATTCCTCCACTACAATCATTTATCTTGCTTACAAAGAGTCTTTAATCATTTTTAGTCCTTTAAGAGAGAGAGAGAGAGAGAGAGAGAGAGAGAACAAAAGAAGAATTTAGTTTGGAATAGTGATCTCACAACAGCAAATGTCCCATGACGCTGACATAAACTTTGCTAATTATAAAACTTCTCTCAATGTAGGTTTGAAATATTAGGTGAAAACATTTATACTGTACTGCTAACAATTTATTTTATTTTATTTATTTATTTTGTCCAATACACAATGAGGGTTTTAATGAGTATATATCAATATACACATAGTAAAATACATGATGAAGGTTATAGAGGAGATACTCATAGTAAAATATATCTAAGAAATAATAGAAAAGAAGATATAGGAATAGAATATATCAATGAAAGAATAGAAGAAGAGATATAGGAGATATAGGAGAGCAATAGGACAGGGGATGGAAGGCACTCTAGTGCACTTGTACTCGCCCCTTACTGACCTCTTAGGAATCTGGATAGGTCAACCGTAGATAATCTAAGGGTAAAGTGTTGGGGGTTTGGGGATGACACTATGGAGTCCGGTAATGAGTTCCACGCTTCAACAACTCGGTTACACAAGTCATATTTTTTACAGTCAAGTTTGGAGCGGTTAATATTAAGTTTAAATCTGTTGTGTGCTGTTGTGTTGTTGTGGTTGAAGCTGAAGTAGTCGCCGACAGGCAGGACGTTGCAGCATATGATCTTGTGGGCAATACTTAGATCTTGTTTAAGGCGTCTTAGTTCTAAACTTTCTAGGCCCAGGATTGAAAGTCTAGTCTCATAGGGTATTCTATTTCGAGTGGAGGAGTGAAAGCATTTGAAAGCATTTTAGACAATCTGAAACTCACACTCTGATATATGACAAAAAGGAAAGAAGGAGATGAAAATAAAGCATCCTGATATCAGTTCTCAAAGTTGTTTTTATTTTAGTGACCAGCTGGGATGGAAATCGGTTCTTGTACCCTGCTGGAATGAATGCTGGGTAGGCAGCAGTTTGGCAGAACTCTAAGCAGCTGGTCTCTCAGCAGAAGTAGAAAGTCCCCGTTGCTTTCTGCTCCTTCTGCTGCCCAGAGTTGAGACCCCAGGACCCCAAAAATGCTGGTTTTCACAGCTTTCAAATGCCTTTCCTTTAATGAATTTTGTGAGTAAAATATTTACTGCCTCTCCCTTTGGGACCATTTCGAACTTTTCCTGATGCCGTTCTGCTCGCAAATGACCCATCTTTCCACTTTAAAGTAGTTACATTGATTAGTTCCTTAGCTAGGACTCTTTGTTTCTTTCTGTTTTCAAATTAAGCACACATTGTAATATCAGGTTATCATTTGTATTATCTTAGGCACATATGTTCACACCAATCTCTCTCTCTCTCCCTCTCCCCTTCCCCACGTGTGTTCTCACACACAAATACTGCAGATCTCCTTCTGAGCTGTCTGCCACACTCTCCTCCTTCTTGTCACTCATGTCTTCTTGGTCAGAGGAGCCTTCATCATCAGATTCCACCAGGGCCAAAACAGGCCTGCAGCATGTGGATGTCTCCCCCACATCCACAGTCCTTGGGTCAGGAGCTGGGCCAGAGCTAACCACAACACTACATAAATATTATAACATTTTGTTTCATTTTATACTGATGTATGTATGTATGTATGTATGTATGTATGTATGTATGTATGTATGTATGTATGTATGCATATATGTACCACATTAATCTGAAATCAAATACTTTTCCCTTTTCATTCTGCAATCACATTTCTTGTTTGCCATGATATTTGCTTTGAGCAAGGAAAGTCGCTTAGTGATAACGAAAAAACCCCAAACCTTTGTATGGTAATGGAATAGAAGAGGACATAGAAAATAAACACCTTAATTTTTGTTTTTCCATTTGTTTCATGCTTTCAGGCATTGTGGCCGAAGGCTACTTCCCAGGTGCTTTCTTTTTTATTTTATGCATCACAGATGAAAAGACAATGAACTGTCAAGTGAAAAAGAGAATAATGAATGAATCAAAAATTGGAGATGACAGGCAGCTTTTGATTTATAGTATGTCTTTTATCTTGATACATTAATATATATAACAATGCAGCGTGGTTGCTTCTTCTCAATTTCAAGTGTTTTCCTAATCAACCTCTATAGAAAAATCTACCGCAAGGTCAACAAAAGATGAAAAACAGCCAATTCAGAACAACAATGATCATGTCCCTTTCTGTTTGCAACCCATGATTGATTATGAGTGGGCAAATGAAGATATGTCATATGAATGATAGAAGACAAAAAGTTTTTATTATGCCTGGACATGACAAACAATAGCAATAGCAGTAGCACTTAGACTTATATACTGCTCCATAGGGCTTTACAGCACTCTCTTTTTTCCAGTAAATGTTTTTTTTTATTTTCCCCCTCAAAAATATAGATAACATACATCACATATACCTTCAATAGAAATCAATATACTTATATTGTTGCTTAAAAACAATAGTACAATAACCTAAGTTACATTCTGTTCTGCCGGCGTGTTTCAACCACCCGTAATTACAGCGTAATTAGTCCAGGAAGACACACACCACACGATAAAAGGGAAACCCAAAAGTTTTTATAAACAGAAAAACAGAAACAGCTCCCTTTTTAAATGTCAAAGGGATTTTCTGGTACACACAAGGCACAGGTGAAATGCAATCAAATTGCTCACCCAATAACTGGGAAATTGAGTCCAATTCTAAAGTCTAGAGAGTCCACACACACAATCCTGAACAGCAAAAAACCACGATCTTGACGAAACAATGAATCAGATAAAATGCCATGAAGCTAACACACCAGGCTGCACTTTTATTTGTAGCATTAATTACAGCAGCCCCACCCAACCACAGGTGGCCTCATTTTCTCTTGTAATAATCCCTCAGTTGTTGTCTCCTATGCATCACTCTACACATGCGTGGATGTGTCATTAATTCTTGTTCAGAATCCAGGGATGATACAGATGATTGATCTCCTCCTGGGCTGTCTGCCAAACTCCCCTCTTTCCTGTCACTCAGGCTTCCTTGGTCAGAGGAGACTTTGTCGGCAGATTCTACTGGGAGCATAACAGGCCTGCGGCATGTGGATGTCTCCCCCACATCCACCTCCACATTGCTTGGGGCAGGAGCTGGGCCAGAGCTAACCACAACACATTCCAATTTTAATTTTATTATTCAATCCATCTCAATCATCCCTCTCTCCCCTCTTTCTATCTCAGTGGCTATTCCACCTCTAGTACCTACTTTCTTACACATTATCTTCCCTTCCTTACTACCATCTCACCTCCTTCCTTCTTCCTTCTCTCTCTCTCCTTCTACTCTTTGTCCTCCCACCTATTTCCTTCCTCCTTCTTTACCTCCTCTTCTACTCTCTTTCCTTTCTCTTGTTCTTTCCTACTTCCTCTTACGCCCTCTAAATCCTTCCTTAGTAGACAGTTTTAATTACCAAACTGAGCTTTGAGAAATTAAGACAGGCAGTGAAGCAAATTGAGATCTCCTATCATTGCTCTTCTTGTCCAGATCATTTGCTTCATTGTGTCCCAGAAATGCTGCTTTCCAAAGGAGCTTGTGGTGCTCGAGTTGATCTAAGGTGGTCTTGTGAGGTGTTGTGAGATGGCAATAGAGGCTACTTAGACAGACAACCACTGGAGAAGTGAGGTTCAATTAAAACTCATTATTCAGGGCACCTTCTTTCACATGTGGTGGTTATGTCCCAAAACAAGGAAATTTTGGCTAAAAATTCATAATTGGTTGCAACCAATAACAGGTACAATAATAGAATTTATTCTGGAACTTTGCCTACTTGCAATATTTAAATATCAATACAGAAAAAATATCAAATACATGACTCTGTATATTACATCTGCAAGACTTGGGTTTGCACAAAGTCGTAAGAATCCTCACCCAGCCACTGAAAGCTTAATAATTAAGAAGATCTATGACTGTGCAGAAATGGACAAACTAACCATAGAATTAAGAGGCCAGAAAGACTCAGAATGCTATAAAATAGGGAAAAACTGGTATCAATGGATTGATGATAGAAAACAAAACAAAAGAGAAAATGAAAAAAGATACAGAATATTGTAAATATTGAAATGTATTGTACAAATAGGAAATCAATGTAAATAAGTAGGTGTAGAATTGCTTAAGGATATATTGTAATTTGTGGAAAAACTTTGAAAATTAATAAAGAAAATAAAAAACCCTATTCACTCAGCAGCTGACCACTAACTCTAAATACAGAGTTTTCGTGAAAATAAGGCCTTGTCTTATATTTTTTTGAACCCTGCTTGGCCTTATTATCATGCACTCAAAAGCCCAATTGGGCTTATTATCAGGGGATATTTTATTTTGGGGAAAACAGGGTACTTCCTGAAAGGTCTTTATAGCCACTTATAATGAGACAGGCACAATAGCCATTTATCTAGGTGGCATCTATTACCATCATTGATTTAATGACTTATATATAACAATAGTAAAATAATTGGATTACAAGTGCAGTCATACAGGTTAAATTTAAAAAGCAGTCTAGAAAACAAATAATCTTGTAAAGTTTTAAATATCACTTTTCTTTCTCTTGACTACACTTGTACCCATATAAATATATGTAGTAAAAAAAAATCAGTTATATATTTATACTTTTCAGCTTTTAAATATCCAAACTATAGGTTCCAAGCAATCAATATCATCTAGGCTACATTTCGCCACTCTATTTAAATCTACTTGAATGTTTTGAATGCAGATATTTATATTTGCAAAGGAAATTATGATCATAAGATTATTTTGAAGTGTATACAGCATACGATTATGTGATTTTTTTACAACATTATCTCTTCAGACTGAGGAAAAGACAAAGTATAAGCAAAACAGGAATAAATATGTACTTACAAGTACTGATAGAAAATAAATGTTGTGTCTAATTTAATGATCACTCATGTGAAGAAGCCTCAAATGTTCAATTATATAATTAAATGTTCTGTGAACAAGCAGAAGAGATAAGAAAAGTTTGCAGTAACCCTGTAATTAGAAGTATAAATTTTAAAACAACTTTTTCTTGATGAATCAAGTACTGTACACACACCACAGATAATTCAAGGAATTGATTCAGGAATGAGTAGATAACTCAGGCAATATAGACTGGGCAATAAAATAGTAAAACTGTCTTAATGAATTCTGTGGGATATCTCCCAGCCATTCTCACCTATACATTCCCTCACTTTGATCCCTCCCTTTCTCAAGTCACATTTCCATAATTCTAAGGCTTAGTAGTAGAAACTGTAATGCAACACCTGAAAACCATAGTTTAGTCCCACACATACAGTGATGGGCTCCTACAGGTATGGACAGGTACACAGAAAAAAGTAGAAAAATTTTGGTCAGGTACGCAGGACTGGGTATGTTTTTCCTATTGCAGTAAATGTGGTTGAATGTGTATAATTTTAGAAGAGCTGTGTGTGTGTCCATATACATACAGTTTATATAGTAGATAATGTATATTTTTGTGTGCCTGTGTGTAATATGTATGTAACATATGGCATATATACATAGAATTAAATAACCTATTTTGGATGTTCATTAATAGTAAATAGATACGGAAATTGTATCTCATTGAGGCGAGCAGAGGCCAGGCACCCTAACCCAAACCCTTACCCAATGATGGGCTACCAAAATTTTTACTACCACACTGTGGCCGTGGCTTATGCATTTTGTTTCAACATCTTTCAGTGCAAATTGAGTTCTTTGGGGTGAAGCTCCAAATTTTGCTACCGGTACTGCATTCCTGACCGTACCCATAGGAGTCCATCACTGCCCTTACCCAAACCTTTGACATGAGTGACTTTAAATTGGCCACCTTTAAGCCAGTCACATGACCTTTAAGCCATCCCTGGTCATATGATCATCCAACCACTCCCACCTTGTCACATGGCCAGCAAACCATACCCACAAAATAAGCCACAAGTGGTAGTAAATTTTTTTGCAGCCCTTCACTGCATACATACAACCAAAATTGATGACACCTTTGTCATAATTAAATGGACCAACTAAAGAATACACACTAAGACGTCAACAACATCTTCAAAGGAATAAATTTAATTAAGAAAGAAGAAAATACTAACATAGTATTCTTCCTGAATATCTTCATCAGCAGAAACACTGACTTCAATTAGAAAAACATGTCTATTGTAAAACTGTCCACACCAACCAGATGCTTCACTACCAAAGTCTCAACTCAACTTCCTGCAAGAGAACCCATGTAAGATTATTTTTTAGATGAGTACAGACAGACTGCAGTAATCCTGACCATCAGAAAAAGAAGACCATCATGTTCTATGTAACATCTTCCAACAAAATGGATACACACAGAACTTCAACAAACTCAATGCACTATTTATTTATTTATTTATTTATTTATTTATTCATTCATTCATTCATTCATTCACTCACTCACTCACTCACTCACTCACTCACTTATTTATTTATTTATTTATTTATTTAATTTTTATGCCGCACTTCTCCTTAGACTCAGGGCGGCTTACAACATGTTAGCAATAGCACTTTTTAACAGAGCCAGTCTATTGCCCCCACAATCCGGGTCCTCATTTTACCCCCCTCTGAAGGATGGAAGGCTGAGTCAACCTTAGCCGGTGATGAGATTTGAACCGCTGACCTACAGATCTACAGTCAGCTTTAGTGGCCTACAGTACAGCACTACACCTGCTGCGCCACTCCGGCTCTTTTATAGCACACCCAACACAAGCTATGAAAAGGATAACACTGTCATACACTAAGAATAAAATCTTGGAAACCATTTTTATAACCACATGACATCATTGTGGCACACAAACCCAGCAAATATCTCCAAAACAAGTAAACCAAAAGATCCAGAAGAAAAAAAGCAGGTTTCAGGAGGCACACAAAGCCATATCTGAGGGCATATGATGTGTTGCCCTATGTCAGCTCCAGCAAGCATGCTGGCCAGCTGATTTTTGGCCTTCTTTGGCCTGATGGTTTTTGCTGTCCCCAGGCTTCAGGAAAGCCTCCTGAACCCTGGGGATGGCGGAAAAACATTTCCATGGGCCAAAAAGAAGTTTGGAAGCTTCAGTGAAGTCTGCGTGCATGTGCGAAGGGCAGCGTGGAGGGTTATGCATGCATGGGGGAGCGTGAGGGTTGTGCGCATGCATGAGTGGAGATCATTGCATTATGGGTGTGGGCATACACACCTGAGCCAAAAAAGGTTCATCATCACTGATCTCAAGCATACATTGTAACAATTGCAATAGCCACTGTGTAGGAAAACAGAAAAAAGTCTGCCAGAGCACATCTTGTAATACCGACCAGCAGGCAGCTGGTGATCATGTGATAGTGAGGATGCTATGATGGTCGTAACTGCAAGGGCTGATTGTAAAGTTGGTTTTTCATATCTTCAAATTGCCACTAAATGAGGCAGCCATTATGCAAGAACTATCTATATATACCAGCACCAAGATTATTATTATTATTATTATTATTATTATTATTATTATTATTATTAATTAAATTTATATGCCGCCCCTCTCCGTAGACTTGGGGTGGCTCACAACAATAGTAGCAAAACAATATGTAATACAAATCTAATAATTTAAACTAAAAAACCATAATTTAAAAACATGCACACAACATACCATACATAAACAATATAGGCCTGGGGAAGTTATTTCAGTTTTCCCATGCTTGATGGCAGAGGTGGGTTTTAAGGAGTTTACGAAAGGCAAGGAGGGGCAATTCTAATCTCAGGGGGGAGCTGGTTCCAGAGGGTCGGGGCTGCCACAGAGAAGGCTCTTCCCCTGTGACCAGCCAGACGACATTGTTTAGTCAACGGGACCTGGAGAAGGCCAACCCTGTGGGACCTAATTGGTCGCTGGGATTTGTGCGGCAGAAGGCGGTCCCGGAGATATTCTGGTCCGATGCCATGAAGGGCTTTATAGGTCATAACCAACACTTTGAATTGTGACCGGAAATTGATCGGCAACCAATACAGACTGCGGAGTGTTGGAGTAACATAGGCATACTTTGGGAAGCCCATGATTGCTCTCGCAGCTGCATTCTGCATGATCTGAAGTTTCCGAACACTTTAGCAGTAGACTTGGCACTAGGATTTTATGGTTTAGAATGCCTTATCTGGTTGCAATCCTGTATTAGTTAGAAGTATATGCTCAACCACACTGGAGTTGGTGTGGCTAGAGTGGGCATAGCTAGCTCGATGTCACTTGTGTTAGAGGCACCTGTGGTGGCCCGAGCAGTCTGCCAGAGAAAACGGGCTCCCAAGCTCCATTTTTGTCTGCGATGGCATCCTGTAACACTCTGTCAGGGAAAACAGAACTCTGTTTTCCCTGGCACAGGCACTATAGGCAAGTCCTTTGCTGTTTACAGGGCAGCCCTACAGGCTAGATCTAAGCACCCACGGACCAGATCCAGCCCCAGGCTTTGAGTTTGAAACCCCTGCTCTAAACGAAGGACTTGTCCTTAAACTGGTTTTATGGATGCATAATTTATATACAGTATTGTTAAAACTTAGTACATGTCAGGTACAATCAACTAGAGGCACTCGTAAATAGCTGAAGTAAACTACTTTATCACTCTCTACCTAAGTTATAAGAATCTGTCCAGACTACTTGTCCTTCCTTGGAAGCAACTAGATAAACTAAGCCTGTACCTACCCCCCTCTCCCTCTCTCTCACACACCCCTTTTTGAGGGCTTTATACTTATTAGAAGCAGATATCTGACTTTTAAACATGTATTTTTTTTAAAAAAAAGTAGTAGTGTTAACTCTCCAGCTTCACTTTATCTAAGTATCTAATCAAAAATGTTGGAACACCTGAGGAGCGATTCCATAACTGTTTATCAGGAAATAAGCTGCTAAATAACTGAAATTTGTTTGTTCAGAAAAGCAATCAGGATATTTAGAGTTTGAATGGTTTATTCTTTTTTTTTAGTTTGGTGGATATCAGAAGATCTTTTGTCTTGTTCAAACATTTATATTTATAAGCTAAATGGTCTAAATAAATCACTATTACATATCTTTCCAACTGAGTATTTTATTTTTGATTCCTTCTTTGCATGAAATAACAATTTTTTGCCATTATGCTTGTGTTAAAAGCATTTTCTCAGTTCAATGGGTTTGGGGTGTTTTTGTCCTAAATGTGGGTGGCTTTTCTCCCCTCCAGTTTTCTGTGACTTTTTAAGCTTCTATGCATGTAACCTAATTCAAGTTTGAAGCATATTCAGTCAAATAGTTAGCTTCCAATGAATTTGTAGTATATTTTCCAAAGGTACATGATTTTTGGAGTAGATTAAATCATTAAAAATACTCTTATCTTACTGTGGAAGAAATATTGTTCACTTCAATAACCTGCACAACCTTAGATGGAGTAATGGATGGATACCTATAGAAAAGTGACAAGGACAATTGGCAAACTCATACAGTATTTTGGGTAATGATATTTATTTATTTATTTCTATGGCAATACATTTTTGCAGCTATTTGATGCAATTTGCTAGTTTACCTTTTATTGTGAGTAGGGTGAGACAGGCCCCTCTGGATACCCTTGGCCAATGGGGTTGCAAGCTGATGCAGAGATGTGAGAGTGAGGGAAAAAGTGACTTGGAAGAAACATAGAAACATAGAAGACTGACGGCAGAAAAAGACCTCATGGTCCATCTAGTCTGCCCTTATACTATTTCCTGTGTTTTATCTTAGGATGGATATATGTTTAAATTCAGTTACTGTGGATTTACCAACCACGTCTGCTGGAAGTTTGTTCCAAGAATCTACTACTCTTTCAGTGAAATAATATTTTCTCACGTTGCTTTTGATCTTTCCCCCAACTAACTTCAGATTGTGTCCCCTTGTTCTTGTGTTCATTTTCCTATTAAAAACACTTCCCTCCTGAACCTTATTTAACCCTTTAACATATTTAAATGTTTCGATCATGTCCCCCCTTTTCCTTCTGTCCTCCAGACTATACAGATTGAGTTCATTAAGTCTTTCCTGATACGTTTTATGCTTAAGACCTTCTACCATTCTTGTAGCCCGTCTTTGGACCCGTTCAATTTTGTCAATATCTTTTTGTAGGTGAGGTCTCCAGAACTGAACACAGTATTCCAAATGTGGTCTCACCAGCGCTCTATATAAGGGGATCACAATCTCCCTCTTCCTGCTTGTTATACCTCTAGCTGAGAAACCACCATTGGAGGCTGATGTACCAATGGGGGAGTGGTCCCAGTTGGAGGATGAAGCAGACAATTTTAGATGCTAGATACAGGAGGTTACTGAGAAGACAACAGAACTTGTATGGTAAATAATAATAATAAATAATAATTTATTAGATTTGTATGCTGCCCCTCTCCGAAGACTCTGAACAGCTCACAATAAGCTTGCAGCTTTACCTCTTGGGGGTTTGATGCCACTCCCAGCTAGGATAAAAGCAAAGGATTTGGGGGAATTCTGGGTGGGGTTTCAACTTGCTTCATGGATGCTGGGTTAGATTTGGGGTGCTCCAAGTTGCCCCTCCCAAACTTGATTTCTGTCTTGTTAAAAACTCTTTGCCAGACGCTTAGAAAATTGATTATTAGGAAATTGGTGAACTGATTTTTTTTCTTCTATGCTGCATTCTCTTTGTGATCTCATTTGGAATTCTATTAGGCTGAATCTGGTGCCTTTCCCAGAACTTAATCTGATAACTTCACAGCAAAGGGAAAAAAAATTCCCTGAATACTTCAACCAACTGCTCTTTGGCTAAATGCTTGTATTCCAATAAATAGTGTGATTTAAAGCTGAAAATAATTGACTTAGTCAGTGGTTTATATCTGAAAAGAACACCTTTCAAAAGGGTTTCACTTTGATACAAACCATAAATGGAATGATGTTTAATCAAGTTTATATACCCACCCATTTCGGATAGAAACTTACTTTATTCAAAGCATAGTTGAATTGAACCTGTCTTTAGAAACTTGGCATAACTATCCATGAACTAATGAAACACACGAGCCTGATTGTGAGTTGTGAAGTTATCTAGATTCAGTTCCCTAAGGCAGTGATTTTCAACCTTTTTTGAGCCGCGGCACATTTTTTACATTTACAAAATCCTGGGGCACACCACTAACCAAAATGACCCAAATGACAATCTAACACAGTGCATATTATACATATAGTTAATAATATAGTTTCTAAATGTATTTATACTCAGTGTGAAACCTGGGCCTCTTTCGATGAACACAAAAGGGCAGGAATGGTAGAAAGACACATACGAAAGCTCTTCCTCAACAGTTCTCAGTCTCTCTCTGTTTTTAGTTTTTATCACAGTCAAGCTTGAGAAGCTCAGCTCACATATATATGTAGTTGAAAACGGGAGCAATCTTTGTTGGCCAGAATAGGGAACTCTTTGGCGACAGATAACCAAAAACTGTCCAAAGGAAGATCAGCAAACTTTAGCTTTAAACCACGATTAGAAATCAGGAAAACGGGGAGGAGTAACTTCAACTACTCGCCATGGCTACACAATGACAAGTGTGCGGAAGCCCGATCGGGGACCTTCCTGGGTGTGGATGAGAGGCGGCCTGCTATTGGTTCATCGCTAGTGGTGGGATGAATCTTAGAAGGTGATTGGTCAGTGAGCGTGCCTCCATTCTTTCTGTCGCTGATAGCTGGAGGGATTGTGAGGGGAATGTTTATGTTTGGATGGAGGCGGCTCGGGCGGTCTGGATAAAAGGCCTCGGCGGGCCGTAGTTTGGGGACCCATGTTTAATTTCCCCACAGCACACTGGACCATGTCTCATGGCACACTAGTGTGCCGTGGCACACTGGTTGAAAAACACTGCCCTAAGGAAATGATGAATCCACATATAGACAGGAGGTTGAACAACTAACCTTGTGGTGTGACTGGAACAATCTAGAACTGAACACACTCAAAACCATAGAAATTGTGGTAGACCTTAGGAGAAACCCTTCCATCCTTCCACCTCTCACAATAGTAGACAGCACATTATCAACAGTAGAGACCTTCATATTCCTAGGTCCTACCATATCTCAAGACTTAAAATGGTCACCTAAAATCAAAAACATCATCAAAAAAGCACAACAAAGAATATTATTTCTGCGCCAACTCAGGAAGTTCCACCTGCCCAAGGAGCTGCTGATACAGTTCTACAGAGGAATCATTGAGTCTGTCATCTGCACCTCTATAACTGTCTGGTTTGGTTCTGCAACCCAACAAGACCGACACAGACTTCAGAGGATAATTAAAACTGCATAAAAAATAATTGCTGCCAACCTGCCTTTCATTGAGGACTTGTATATTGCATGAGTCAAAAAAAGGGCGGTGAAAATATTTACTGACCCCTTACATCCTGGACACAAATTATTTCAACTCCTACCCTCAAAACATCACTACAAAGCACTGCACAGCAAGACAACTAGATACAAGAACAGTTTTTTCCTGAACGCCATCACTCTACTAAACAAATAGTTCCCTCGACACTGTCAAACTTTTTACTAAATCTGCACTTCTATTTCTACTAGTTTTTTCCCTCATCATTCCTATCATCCTTTTCCTCCCACTTAGTTATTACATATAACTGTAATTTGTTGCTTGTATCCTAATATTTTTATTAATATTTATTGTTTATTTATTGCTTATTTGACCCCTATGACAATCATTATACCACATGATTCTTGAGAAATGTATCTTTTTCTTTTATGTACACTGAGAGCATATGCACCAAGACAAATTCTTTGTGTATCCAATCATACTTGGCCAATAAAGAATTATATTCTATTATATTCAAAGAGAAAGAGGGAGATTGAAAATATCACCTATCTCTAAGTTTTTAAAGCAGCTGTATTTTTCCCTGGGTTAAACTGGAGTTTTACAAAAAGAATGTTTTCTATGTTTTGAAAGCAGCTGCATATTTTAAAGACTGGCGTGGAAGTTTGAAACAGGTTTAGATGCTTTAATGAATGGCAAAGAGTGGTTGTGACCATCTCAGTCTGGAATAATCCTTTTCCAAACGTTTCTGAACTGTGTGAAGCCATATTGATTGCATCTTAAACCACATTAGGACGATTTTGATTAATGATATGATTTGGAAAGATCTAATGATGCTTATCGGAAGGTCCATCTCTTTTCTGCTTAAGCTTTCCAATCTATTTCTAGCTCAATTTTTAAGACAAGAGAGACAAATGCATATTATCTCATCAGGATGGTTACAAAAAAAAGCAAGATTCAATTTCCAAATCAATTGTATTTTTGTACTGTAATGAAGAAATTTAACGCATGAATGTGTCCCAGAAATAATCACCCTAAAGCAATTTTAGTTTTCATTTTTTGTAAATATTTGATACATGCTTCAATTCTAGAAATTGAAGTGGTTTGAGCAGAATTCACAACATTTAATTTAAAAAAAATTAGTGTAGCAGTAGCTATACAAACTCTTAAAAGATAAATAAGTTTCTATAAAAAAGGAAATTAATAAATAATGGGGAATAAAGCAGAATCTGATTACCATTCTATCTTATTTGAGAAAGAAGTGCTGAAAGATTAATACAGAGGAAACAAGTAACTGGGATTTTCTTCTGCATATCCAATACCAAAAGCAGAAGACTGGGTGACTTTCAAATGTATCCCCATAGAGATCACATTGCAGTAAACCATACAGGAGGTGACCAAGGCATAAGTGACCATGAACTCCAGGTCCAAGAAAGAACACAATTGATGTCCCAGAGAAATCTCTGCAAAGGCTGATATTGCCACAGCTGACATCTGTTCCTTAAGCATGAAATGCACTAGTTTCCAGTTTTTTTGTGGGTGCTATTCAAGATCTGGCCATTGTTGTGAATGCTCCTTGTCCACATCTGGCCATGTCTGATTCTGAAGAGGATGAGCCAGGACCCTTTGGGTACCCTGGGCCAGGGGGCCTGCCAGAGGAAGCTGAGAGCGAGAGTGAGGCAGAAAGTGACTGGGGAGAGCCTGAGGGGGCTGATGTGACATTGGGAGAATAGTCTCACTCAGACAGTGGGGAAGACATGTTAGTAGAAAACAATTGGATAAATCCTTGCTATAGAAGAATGGCCAGAAGGTGAGAGGAGATCTAGAGTAAAAGGTATTAATTCATGGCATTAGCTCTTTGGGGTGTGATGTCACTTCCAGGCAATATAAAGGAAAGGGGTTATAGGAAATGGGGCATGGAACCTCAATGTCGTTCAATGGAAGAGACAAGAAACTGGTGTGTGCTTGAAAAGAAGTGTTAAAATCATGATTTCTGCCTCAAAAAGACACTCTGTGCTAGATGCTGTGCTAAGAAAAGTTTTCAGTGAGCTAATGCATTTGTTTTGAGTAATTGAATGGGAGATATCTAAGGAATGTATACAAAGACTAAGTTTGGTGCGCTTCCCGGACCCAGATCAGAGCTGGCTCTAAATGAGATAGAATCTGCTCCTATGCTGCTTTTAATCCTGCATTTGCATTCATGTATTTGCTGGAGTTTGAATAGAGAGAGAGTTTTATTAATAAAGAAGTGATTTTTCCAGAGATTGGAATTATCGGAAGCCCGTAAAACAGAGCAGTCATCACCTTTAAATCTTGTAAGGTACACACCCAAGTTATTGGCAGTCAATGGTAAATAGAACTTTTGTTTGGAAGTATAAACAGTATAAGAAGAAAATCCTGTAGGGAAGAGAGATCCACCCCAAACTTATCATGCATTTGCTTTTTGATCAATGACAGCTTTCTGACTCACTATATAAAAAGTATCAATTTTGTGAGAGCACTCTTGATATGCTTCCAGTGTTCTAAGTTTGGTGATCAAAAGGTTACACCTCCTTACATCAGAAAGGCAAAAATTCTAGCAAGAACAAGCAAAGGTGATTTTGGTTCCAATTCCATGTTGTAGTTTTTCAAAGAGTTAGAGTGAGATGTCATTATGTTGTGATGACTGCATCTGTTTCAAGTTCATCAAACTAAGTCAAGGAGTAAAACCCTGAAGGTAGCAATGGAGTAAGTGACAGCAAGGGTGAGATTAAAGAGTTACAATTGTGAGCCAGTGGTGGGATTTAATTTTTTTTACTAATGACTCTGTGGCTGTGGCTTGCTGGGCGTGGCAGGGGTAGGATACTGTAAAATCCACATTCCCTCCCCACTTCTGGTGGGAAGAATACTGCAAAATCTTCATTCCCTCCCCTCTTCAGGGAAAGATACTGCAAAATCTCCATTCCCTGCCCACCCTACTAACCTGCTTTACAGCTCCACTCTCCTGTGCAGGGCAACAAAATAAGATCTAGCTGATCATCTGGGACTCGGGAGACAATGAATAGATGGGAAAAGGGACAGCCATAGGTGTTATTTTCTGGTTCTTCGAACTACTCAAAGTTTTTGCTATTGGTTCGCAAGAACCGGTCAGAAGCAGCTGGATATGGCCATGATCATTCTATTGAATCTGCCATCTTAACATTAACTTCTTGACCACAGATGTTCCTGCATGGCAGAAACCTTTTGTAAATTGAACCTCAGTTTAGACAAAGGTGGGCGAAATTCAGCATTCTGTATCTGTTGATATTACAAGTTTTTCTTCTTTGTCTGCAGTCCCTTATTTCACCCAACTCTGCTCCTGAATTTATTTAAATCCTCTGGAGAACACTTTAAAGCCCTGGAAGAGTAATGAGTCAGTATTTTTAAAATACTGCCACAATAATTAGGCAAGTCTGCTGTTACAAAATGCAGAACTTTCTTCATTAAGCAAGGCTTTCTTTGCTTTTTTACTTCCACTAATCAGCACTATTGAATTATGTCCTAATTATCTGGTCAGTTAGAATTTAATTATTTTAATTAGATTAATCATAAACTGCAATGCTGAAATTTAAGAAAGATGTTTTCAGCTAATTACCAAATTAATTGATGGCTTCTGCAAGGTCTACATAAGAAGTGCAACACAAACATTAACATTCTTGAGAATTAACCCTGGAGTTTGTTGCTTGGGTTATGATATCTCATGTCCTCTTCTATTAGGGGAATCTAAGAAATTAATTTCAGTTCAACCCAGAGCATTAGCCAAATTTGGTCTGCAAAATATCTCTGGACATTCAAGCATGATTTCCCTTTTCATCTTTCTCTAATTTGCCATATCTATTAGATTGTACATTTTGCTGCCATTGTATGATTTCCAGGAGGTATTATGGATATTAGTTCAAAAATAGACATGAACTTTTTCAGCAGTACAAGTATTGTTTAACAGTAGTAATATCCTAATCTACCGCAATGGGATGTAATGATAGCAAAAACATAATTTATTGTTCCCATTTTAATTATACAGTGGTACCTCATGATACAAACTTAATTGGTTCCAGGAAAAGGTTCGTAAGGTGAAAAGTTCATAAGACGAAACAATGTTTCCCATAGGAATCAATGTAAAAGCAAATAATGCGTGCAAATTCTTCAGGAAAATCCCAAACTTTAGAAGGGAGGCGAACAGAGGGCAGGGAGGAGCAGCTAAAGGGGGCGGGTGAAGAAGCAAGGCTAGGCTAAAGGGTGAGTGGGAAGGAGGAAAGGCAAGGGGGGCGCCCCTCCCTTTTCTTTCTTCAAAAGACACCCTTTCAGTGCCTGTGCAAGCACACTGTTCTCCTACTTTTTTAAAGGCAAACTCTTTCCCCCTCCAAACCACCCCTCCCTTTTTTCTTCAAAAAAAAGGGGGGGGGAGAAACCCCTTCATCCCAGCAGCAGCGGCTTGGGTTCGTAAGGTGAAAATAGTTTGGAAGAAGAGGCAAAAAAATCTTAAACACCGGGTTTGTATCTCGAAAAGTTCGTTAGAAGAGGCGTTCGTAAGATGAGGTACCACTGTATGTCATGGAATACGATATTGCATAATTGAAGAAGATTAAGAAAAGTGAAGGTCATGTCATAAAGCCAAGCTCTATAAAAAGGTAGTCTGAGATATCTGTGAAGATGATGTCTTTTTTTCAAAAATGGACAATGGAACCTGCAGAATTTGTCCTGCTTTATTTATATACCCAGTTCTGAATAACAGTATAACGGAGTTGGAAGGAACTTTTGAGATCTTCTAGTCAAACCCTCTGCAGAAACAGATGAACCTCTACCATTTCATACAATCTCTTCTTTAAAACCTCCAGTGATGGAGCACTGACAACTTCTGAAGGCAAGCATTCACTGATTAATTGTTCTAGTTGTCTGGAAATTTCTCCTTATTTCTAGATTGGTTGTCTCCTTGAGAGAATGTGCAATGGCTTAGTGGTTAAACAAGCTGGAAAGGTGACAGCCTGGGCTCAAGCACAACAGGATGAGCTCTTGTTGCTATCCCAGCTCCTGCTCACCTAGCAATTTGAAAACATGCAAATGTGAGTAGATAAATAGATACTACTTTGGTGGGAAGGTAACAGCATTCTGTGCCCTTTTATATATAACTACACTGGCCACACAGAACAATGAAAATTTCTTTGGGTAACACTGGATCCACTGGATGACACAACGGAGAGAGATTGCTTCTTGTTCGGCCTTCAAATGCTTTGGAGAATAGTTTGACTCCCTTCTTCTTTGTGGCAGCCCCTGAGATATTGAAACAATGCTATCATTTTTTCTTCTGAGCATGTGCAAAAGCTGAATTTCAGGCAGTGTGCATGTGGTCGCCATCTTGAGGAAGCAAACCAGCAGTTAGGTAAGTTAGAACCCACTCCTGCTTCGGTACCTTAAACTTTTCAGTCCTAGAAAGTGGCTGAAAAATGTCCTTCTCCCATTTTGCAGTAATGCATCATTTTCCTTGCCTCCTTCCTGCTTTTATTTGATTTTCTTTCCCAACCTGAAAGCAAAAGGGAGGGGGGGGGAGAAAAGGGGGAGGGAGAAAAGGGGGAGAAGGATAACTTAGACAATTGCTAAGATTTTTTTTGCTCCTATATTGTGTTGTTTGGGTTTAAATTTTGTTAATGCAGAAATTTTACTTAGAGCCTATTAAACAATGGAGCTAGCTCTCTACCTGCAATATGATTGTATATCTATTAGGAGTAAATCCCACTGAAGGAGGGTAGTCTTACTGCCAAGTAAATATGCATAGGTTTTTTCTTTCCCCCTAGGCTTCTACAAATTATGCATGATATGTTTGTTTGTATGTATGTTTGCTTTTATAATAAGGGTTTTTAGTTGTTTTAGTATTGGATTGTTACATGCTGTTTTTTATCACTGTTGTTAGCCGCCCCGAGTCCACGGAGAAGGGCGGCATACAAATCCAATAAATAAATAATAAAATAAATAAATAAATAAATAAATGTACGTAGTTGAGAGATAGGGTATTGATTAGTAAGTGTCACATGTATTATAGAGAGAAATTGTATCTTGTTGAGGCTTTTGAGGTGAGGAGAGGCCAGGCACCCTAGCCCTTGATGTGTGTAATGTCATGTTGGCCATGCCTACCCAGTCACATGACCACCCAGCAACCCCCCACACAGTCACATGACTGCAAAGCCACTCCCACTGTCACATGACCATCAAATCACATTCACAAAATAAGCCATGCCCACAGACAGATAGTCATAAAATTGGAACCCACCCCTGTTTAATGACTTTTACAGGTTTACTACTAAGACCTACAAGGTCTTTTAGATATATTCATCAACTTTGTCTAGAAACCTCCTAAGAATGGGATTCTCCTCAGTGGTTTAAATTTCCACAGTAAATTTTTCATTTTTTACCTTTGGGCCCGAGTCTTCGGAGAGGGGCAGCATATAAATCTAATAAATCATTAATATAAATTATTATTATTATTATTATTATTATTATTATTATTATTATTATTATTATTACTTTGATTAAAATACTATCAGGATTCTTCGTATGTCTTTTGTTGCTGTGCGTTAATTGGCACTACTAAAGCCTTTGCTTGTTTTCTGTTCTTGTGCGATGGGATGGCAGTTTTTAAGTCCAAAGAAAATTGGTCTATAATCACTCCTGTTTTGACAGTGATGCTGGCAATATGGTCATCTGTCAGTGTTCTCTTCATCTTTAAGTGTCTGCAGTGAACTTTTGCTTCAAGGTACAACTGCTTGACAGAACCAATTATCAGCGGTCAAGAAAAATAGAGGCTCAAGAAATCCTCCTCTGTCTTTTGAGACTCCCCCTAATTTTCCATTCTGCTGCATCTGTTAATGTCTGTAATAAAGACCTTAACTCTCCAACATAAATAAAAGACCTCTCTGAATAATGTCTTTATCAGATCCAAGGAAGCTTATATGGCATTACATGTCAGATTACAACATCCAAATTACAAGGTAATTTAAGCTATGAATGTTTAAATGGTTGATAAGCTAAGGTTGTTCAACTAGATTGTGTTCTGCCTGCGTGTCCCAACCACCCATAATTACAGGGTAATTAGTCCAGAAAGACACACACCACCCAATAGAAGGAAAACCAAAAGTCTTTAGCAACAGAAAAGCAGAAAAAACTCCCTTTTAAAATGTCAAAGGGATTTTCTGATACACACAAGGCACAGGTTAAATGCAATCCAATTTCTCACCCAGTAACTGGGAAATTGAGTCCAATTCCAAAGTCCAGAAAGTCCACACACAGTCTTGAACAAGGAAACAGCAAAACCATGATCTTGACGAAACTATGAATCAGATAAACTTCCACAAGGAAAGATGAGAAAATCTACCACCTATCATTAGTTTTTTTACTAAAGAGAAGAATTGCAGTTGTAATCTGTGGGAGCACTTCTGTAATATATCAATGCAGGTTTTCATAGCTAAAGTCAACCCACTTGTAATAATCTGGCATGCAACTATGGCTAGCACCTTCAGGGCCAAAGTGATCTGTTCTTGAGCACAATTACAGAACTAATCTCTAATTGGACTATTCTGGAAAGCCAATTTGTAGTTGGTTCTGAGAGTCATTTTGGAGTAGTGATTAAGACATTGGGATAGAATACAGTAGACGCTCTATTCTGCTCCTGCCCTAAGTACAAAGCCAGCTGGGTGAACTTGAGCTAGTCCTTCTCTCTCAACCCTAGGAATGAGGCAATGGCAAGAAAACTTCAGGCAGTAGTCCAAGCACTCATCAGAAGTCAACACTGACTCAAAAGAAGGAAGGGAATGTCTTTGAAACATACTTCTGCTTCTCATTCTTTCATGTGCAACTGCTATAGAGTCTATATCTTTTTGGCTACTCAATAACTATTTGGTGTAGCATAAAGATGAAACAGGACTGTCTTTACTTTTATATTCTTTATCTTTTTGTAAAAGGTGTTGGAATGTTTATAATGTTTTACACATTCATACATAATGATTTGACATGACTACTAGTACTTGTGTTTCTTTAAATGAAATCATATGTCTGTTAGATAGCAGCACATGATAAACTACTGTTGATTTTTCAAGTTGTCCTAGCTGGCAATACTTTTCATATCCTTTTAGTTATGTGTTAATATTACATATTTATACCGGTCCACAGTTGCAAAGTATGAAGTTCTAATGATGAAAATGGTCTCCCCTCATCCTTAGGTGACTGAATCATTTCTTGGATTTTTCTTGTTAGTTTGTAGAGGCTTTTTTTGTGTGTTTCCCAGTAATTATCCAATACAGTCTGTAATCTTACCAGTAGAAAGAAGAAGCATATTTTCCACTGGAGTGGTTTATAAATAAAGTTAAATTAGGTTAGATTAGAGGGATTTTTAAAATTGTTGGACAGTTGTCTGAAAATCACTGTAGAAAACCTATTAACCTATAAAGTGATGTCGTATTATCTCAACTCATCAGATTATCCTTCAAGCTTATAAATATGCCTATCCTGGCCCATGAGAGTTTTAACGATGCTTCTTGTCTGACAGGAATGATGGTTAGACTTTTAATTATAAACCCTATATGTTGCTTTTTGATGTGCAGTACCTTATGTCCTAGTTGATTCATTATTTTATTTTTTCAATTTATATGAAATTTATTGAAATTCAGTTATTCCTAATTCAAGTTTTATATTTTATCAATCACTTTGAAATTTTTCCAAACTTTTGGATGAATCTTTAGTAAGTATAATCATGTGGTAGTTAATTTTGAATGAAAAGAGTGCGAATATTATTAATTGGAACTGATTTATTCAAGTAGTGCAGATTATCACCATTGATATTTTAAGTTTCCTTGCTCCCCATCAATTTTCCAGGATAAGTAGCCTGTAACTTTAAAAGTTTCACAGCAAATGTCTTGCTCAAAGTGTCACAGCAATTAGCTGGGATTGTGATCTCACTCAAAGACCTGTCCAACATAGTGAAATAATTAGATTCACCCCCCCCCCCCCCAAATATACACTGACAGAAATCTGCTAGCTGGTAATACAGCCAGAATTTCAATAATAAAATAGTGTTTGTTTGTTTCTAGAATTTATATGGCTATCCAATTCCATGACCACAAGACAAACAAATCTGAAAAAGAGACACCCCCCCCCCCCCAAAAAAAAATAACCTTAAGGGTCAACCATCCCATTCATTTTCTATCCTAGAGGAAAATCCTATGAGAGGCTTACTACCTATCTAACTCAATGATCTAACTCAAGGCCGGTGGAACAATAATATTTTAATAACCTTTTAAATCAAGGTTATTAGGAATCATAATAATCTCCAGGAGAATATTGTGCTTTTTGGGTCCCCTCAGATGATATTGTTGACACAGAATATGTCAGCTCTGTTCAATCAAATAGAATGGACAGAAACTGATTGTCCCTCATACAGCCATGACCAATGCGTGAATGACTTTATAAATAATAACCAACACCTTGAATTGCATTTAACTTGCAACAAGTGCTTTTCTATGGGCATCCTAGACTAAATGAACTTTCCTAGTGGTACTCAAAGGCAGCTCAGCATACAGTGCATTGCTTTAATCCATTTGTGAGTGATTGTCCGGAGAGCTTTTTGCTTGAGGAACAGGTGCAATAAGTAGACAAGATGAACCTAGGTAAAGATCTTCCTAACCACACTTGATAACTTCTCTTTCAGTTCGGAAAACCCCAGATCATTCTAAGTGTAGTTCCCATTTAAGAAGAGTCACATTATTTAGGATTAAAGAAATTGTCTGAAATTGGGTGGCCCATATACCCACAATCTATCAAGGCTGAGTCTGAGCCTGAGCCTCTAACTTCCCATTCCAATCTTCCTAACTTACAGATACTGGGACAAGATTTTGACAGCATCATTTGATCAGCTGGAGGTTGAGTTGTACAGCTAGATTTATTGATGATTCCCTGCAAAATGATGGATGCACTTTCCTGGGGCCTGATGAAGATGTTAAACAGAAGTGGTAAGAGCATCAGGCCATGACAAGCCCCACACATCAGAGATTTCAGGTAAGTTTTTTTTTCTCTCTCCTACATATATTTATGTATTTTGGTTTGCTTATTATATTTTTAATCATTTTGTTAAATAAAATTGTATTGGCACATTTCATAAGTAACACAATAATAATACATTCACATAATCAGCAATACAAGTCACAAATAATAGATTCTAAGTGACATTTATCCTATACAAGACTACAAGGTAAGTTTTAACTAGCCTAAATAGAAGATAATTACTTATACAACCTTAAGTATAAGTCAATAGATTTTTTTGTAGACTTTGTATAAATATAACAAGATTATTGTTTACTTATTTATTGGATTTCTAGGCTGTTTAAATATAAAATTAGTCTAGGCAGCTTCACAAATGCATACACATGTGACATAGAGACACATGAACATATAAAACCATAATCTGAAAGACAATAGACTATCCTACTATATCATTCTTTTTTTAAAAAATATTTTTTTAATTATTTTTCATTAGACAAAGACAGACAACATTCAACATTCAAGGAGCTACCATTGCTCCGCTTATCATAGAAGTCTAACTAATACAAAAAATATATACCTAACTATAATCAGATCGATTCAGAAATATAACACTCTCACTCTATATTCTTATTAAATTTAACTCTGTTATTTATACGTTATAGATTAGATAACTTTAATTAATTTTCTTATCTATAAAATATAAAATACTTAAATTAGTAATACAATATTAAAAAAATAGTACTTTAATGTTAGTGATATTGCAAAAATACATTTTTATTATTTTTAAACTATTACATTCTATTACTGTCATGTTATTTATTTAATTAATTAATATTTACTTATTTAATATAACTAAAAACAAAGAAAGAGGAAAAAAGAACACATTGTCATATTAATTTCTAAATATTCTTTCATCTATACATACAATTAACCTTCTAATTAATGCATTTAAATAATTGTAAATTACTCCTACTATATCATTCCTAACCCAAACATGCAAACTCATATCCAGGGTCCAGGGGTCAAATGGTGGAGGTGATACAAATCTTTAGAGGAGTCTGTTTCAAATAAGAGAATTCTGTTTTCTGATACTATGTCAGGGGCAGATTGCTCTCACCTCCTGCTACCAGTGTGCTGAGCATGCAGCATGGGGAGTCTCATGAGCTCATATCCCCAGCATGATTTGGCTTCCATGCATGTGCAGGAAGCAAAAATGCATTGAAATCTCACAAGTGGCCATGCACAAGATTTCAGTATTTTTTTGCTTCCATGCATGCGCGGAAGCAAAAAAATCACAAAAATCTCACATGTGCGAGTGTTTCCTTGTGAGATTTTGTTTGTGCCCATGCACAGGAAGCAAAAATATCAAAAATTAAAGGAAAAAGTTGGCAGCACCCGAATGGCACCAGAGTGGTGGCAAGCAAATTGCACAATCTAGTGGCCACTACAGGTACACAGTCACCTACCGCACTCGTAGCAACCCATCCCTTTACTATGTGCAGGATGACCTAACACTATGGAAGATAGGTATTCCCTCAAATAGTCAGAACCTATGTCTTGTAAGGATTTACAGCTAATACATAGCAGCTTGAATTGGACTCAGAAAGTAAGTAACAACCAGTGGAGTTCATGCAGTAGGGGAAATATGTGGGGATAGGGAGATTTACCCATCACTGCTGGTGCTGCTTCATTTGGACCAGTCGTATCTTTAAAATGGTCTTCAAGGGAAATTCCATGCACAATGCATTGTAGTCATTAACCTATGAGGTGACCAAGGCATGTCATGTATGTCCTATCAGGATTAGGAAGGCCTCTTGATCCAGTAAGTGCTACTGGTATATAGGAGGTGGGGGCCTATGACTAGTCCTGGAGGCACTCCATAAATCAGACACTTCAAACTCAATCTCTCTTTTCCAACACTGACTGGAAATGCCATGCAGGAAGCAGGAGAACACCATACACTATGTCCTCCCCACTCCTACTCCATGTACTTGACTGAGAAGAATACCATGATCAATGTTATCAAAAGTCTCTGAGAAATTAAGGAAGGTGAGGATGTTGCATCACCCTCATCCCTGTTTTGCCGTTTGTTCAATAAACATCAACAGACCTTAAACCTGATTGGAAAGTGTCAAGATTTGAATAAATAATATTGTAATATTTATAATATATATAGTATAATAAAATTATGGTTGTAATAACTATTTTGCAGTAAACCACCTGAACAATAGTAGCAAATGTTTTTCAAATAAATACTAAATAAAAATGCATGCTTTTATTTCTAATAGCTAATTGGTTGATTTGACATGGAAAAAAACCCAAAACAGATTATATTCCTCTAAAGAAATGGTTCCTTTCAAAAAACCCTGTTAAAAACGGTATCCTTTTTTGATGTTACTTACAAAAACCCCAGAATTATAGATAAAGATATGTATTCTGAAATGATGTGAGCATGTAAGCACTTTCACAAAATAGTTGCCAGATTTTTTAAAAAGTAAGTTCTGCTGTAATAATTTTTACAATAAAAACATAAAAGTAATCAAGGAAGTCAAAAGGAACAATAAACAAAACAAACAGTGCTATACCAGTTATTTCCTGAAAACTCTGTGGAAAAGCTCTATTTTAGCCAATTTTCACAAACTAGCCAACCATACCACCCACAAAACAGGCCAATACTAAGAAACACTGTTCTGGGATCCAGCCTTGCTCAACTCATCACAGCAAGGATGCATTGGTCAATTCTAGTTGGAGAAATTAGCAAAAAGTTATTTCGGAAGTAAGCTATATAGAGCTTTATAGGTTAAAACCTGCATTTGAATTGCCCTCAGACCCCTTTAGGTCAGTCACACAATACCTATTTACTAGAAGTCAACAGGAGAGAGATTGCAACAAGAAAAAGAATGACCTCAGTTGCTTCCTCCTTTCTGGATGTTGACATTTCCTGTCCCAAACTATTTTGTTGTTGTTGCTTTTCTCATCAAGCTGGAATATTTACTAATAAAGAATTGGGTTGCATTGGTCATCATTCTTATTTTGGTTCCCTGGGCCACAGCTGTCGCGCTGGAAATTGCCAGCTCCCAACGACATTGAGAAACATCCAGTAGTTAGAGAGTTAATTCTGTCTAGTAAGATAGCTCCTCCTGTGTGATGTAACCTGTTTGCTCACATCCCCTCTTTCTGATGAAGAAGGGCGGTCTCTATCCAGAGTCCATTGTACTTTCAAACTTTCCGGTCCATCTTTTGTTAGCTACAAGATGTGCCATCTTTGTCTCTCAAGACAATTATTATTTTATGCTTTTAAATAAAGTAACTTGTTCTTTCGAACATGCTTTGTCTGTACTTCAATACCCATCGCCTTTGGAAGCTCCCGGCTCACTCCTCACGGGCTGAGCGCCTTGTTTAAGGTAAGGGGTCTCTCCATCCCGACATGGTAGAAGAGTGACGGTTATTATTGAAGTAATAGACCCCGCTTACACCCCGTAAGCTTCCTAGGAATCTTCCCTAATGCCAGCGAAGAAGAAACACAATCCTCTCACGCAATCCTACGTCGATTCCCTCACGAGTGAGCAGTTAGCCCAACTCAAGGAGACTATTCGTGTAACCGATAGTAAAAGGAATCCTACAATGTCTTTGCACGGTGAGAAGGAATGCCTTCCAGCTGACGACAGCATTCAACAAACTGTAAGTCTATCTTACTTGATTGATGATGTAGAAACCAGGGAACAGGATTGTAAATCTACCCAGGGTGGCCCCTCCGGCAGTCTTTCCATTAATCCTAGCGACGATGAAGAGGAGGAGACGTTAACTCTCTTCCCCTCGCAATCATCTGCCACGCAGGTTAAGGCACAAGCCAAAACGAAGCACTTAGATGATTTCACCTCTCTCGCTTCTGCTAACATTAAGGGAACGTCCCTAAACTTGCAGAAAATTGAGGAACTCATTGAAAAGGATGAGAAGGAGATTCATGCATTAGAATCAGTCTGTCTCCACTTTGATAACTTACCTACTATGAAAAATATAGAGCAGCAAGAAATCTATTTCAGTTATTTAAAAAAGGCTGATAACGCCAGGACTGAATTACGATCTCTGAAGAAACTCCAGCTTAAACTTATTACAGAAAAGATGGAGGTTATGGCCCTGAGAGATGCCACGTATGCCCATTCTCCAAAGGGAGAGACAGAAGGAATCCATTCCTCCCACTCACCCCAAGATAAGCATGCGTACATCAGTCATTCTCCCATGGTCACTCACTTCTTCCCGCCTGCCTCTAACATAGAACACATTCCAATTGAGGAAGGGAGGGCTAACCAGCCCGAAGCAAAAAAAATGGTCCCTTTGCATTTTGAAACTACAAGCCGAGGTGGGAGGTTTTCCCCCACTGCTACAAGTTACGCAACAGCGGCCACTAGTGGATGGAATGTCCGAAAGGAAAAACCATTGCCGGAAGCCAGACAGGGACTTTCCCAGGCAGATATGGCAGCTGAAATGCAGAGACAACAAGTTCCATTTGTTTCAGGTCCTTCTGTTTCATCGCAGAGGCCTCCAGTCTTTATTCCACAGATGCCTGTACAACTTCCCCAGGTGGGACAGCCACAAGGTTTGCCAGGAGGGGTTGGGGCTCAACCCCAACAACTCCAAGCGGTCCAGCTGACTGCATCAACAAGGCAGACCATCACCTCTTCTGCTCTGAAAGGTGAGTTTGTGCTGTTACCTAATGGACACAATTATCGGAAGTGGCTTCACAGAATAAATTTGCACCTACTGGCTCATGACATAGATGGGATCGCTCATAATCCCCCAGTAAGGCGCTGGACTGCAGAAGAAAGGGAAGCTGACATAAAAGCCAAGCTACTCATTCTTATGAGCATGGACTCACAATTGTCACAAAGATATGACACACGTGACATTACTTCTGCTCAGATATTAGAGTCAATAGATGGCATGTTTAGGCCAATATCAGATGAAGGCAATTTCATACTGATAGCCAAGTTTAATAACACTAAACTTCCAACAGGGGGCGAACTTGCACCTCACCTTTCTAAACTCCTTACTATGCATAAAGATTTAGAAGAAAGAGGATATCGCTATGATGATAATCAAGTAAATGCGGCTATTATAACTTCCCTTGGTCCTGAATGGAAGGAAGTTATTTACAAGTTCAGTATGCTCCCACTGGCCCAGAAGACTACTCAGAGACTCTGTAACATGCTAACTGAAGAAGCAGAGTTGCTGAACACTGGCCTTAGACCTATGTCAGCAGCATTTAAATCTAACTTGGCCAAGGGCGGTCAGCAGAAAACAAGTACTCCAAAGTACTCACGCCAGAAACCTTTTAAGAAGGATGACACCCGCAAATCTCCTGATGTGCAAAGTGTGAAATCTGGCGAGACTGATCATCCACCTTACCCAACCCAGCCTAAAGGCGCACACAAGAAAGGATCCAGAGGAAGGAGTTCTGGAGCTGCAAAGTCAACTCCCAAAGACTCAAAAGATGACAAACCTACTTATGTTGGTACCATCCACCTCAGCATTGTTCCTGACAAGAGTCCACTCTACGACATTCGTGAGTTATGGACCCTAGACAGCGGAGCAGCGGCACACATCGCGTACCGGAAGGAATCCTTCAGTGAGCTACACCCGACAGATGTCAAGGAAGTGTTTGGAGTTGGTGATCTACGTTCCAAGGTGGAAGGAAAAGGAAAAGTCTTCGTCAAAGAACTGGACTCCCTTATCTCAAATGTTTTCTACGTTCCAACTGCCAAGAACAACATCCTTAGTGGATATTGCCTGAGAGAAGAATTGAAGGTTGTAATAAACTTTGAACTTACTGATACTAACATTATCAAGGATGGCAAACTTCTTGCTACTGCCATCCCCATCAAAGGTGTCTTTTATTTGCAACCCAAACCTGCCAGCAAAGGTAGTGTAAGTATAAGCATTCCAAAGGGCGTAAGCACAGGTCCAGAGAGAAACCCTGGTGCCACCGCTAGTTCAAAGGTTCCTAAAACCAATGAAACCCCTGAGGTTCCTAATGCTGTTAAAAATGTTAAACATATGTTAACAAATAAATCTTTTCATTCCAGGTGCATTCACAGATGGCATCGTCGCTTGGGGCATGCTTCTTACCCCGTCTTAGCAAAGATGTCTGAATATGTTGATGGTTTCACAATTGATAGTGCTTGCAAGGTTTACCTAGATTGTAAAATTTGTAATTCTGCAAAATCCCGGCACTCCCCAGTCCCCAAGATTGCTGTCCGGCTGTGTACACGCATCTTTGAATTGGTCCATACCGACGTTGTCGGTCCATTTCGGCCTACTGTTGGTAAACGTAAGTATTTCTTAACTGTAGTTGACAGTTACTCACGATTTGGCTATGTTTTTCTTTTAAAACAAAAATCAGAGGCGTTTGAGGCTTTTAAAAGCTTTGCTGCAGAGATACTCACCCAACACGACGTCTGGATCAAGCGGATTCAAAGTGATCGTGGAGGCGAATTTATGTCGCAACAGTTCCAAGGATGGATGGCCAGGAATGGAATCCGCCAGCAGACCTCATCACCCGGGACGCCACAGCAGAATGGTGTGTGCGAACGCAGGAACGGGATTCTGCAGACAATGTTTCGTTGTCTCATTGAGGATGCAAACGTGGACTTTTCATACTGGGGCGAAGCATTAAGGTATGCTAATTACATTGTTAACAGAACATGGAGTAGCGTCATTCAAGACACTCCTTATTACTTGCTCCATGGCAAGAAACCTGACATTCAAAATATTTACATTTTTGGTTGTTATGCCACTGTTAACATTCCAGTTGAACAGAGAAGAAAAGGAGGTCCTGTGTCAGAAAGAATGAGATTCATCGGCTTTGATGAAGTCTCCAAGTACCACAAATTTGCTGACTCTCATCACAGAGTTTACATTTCTAATTCAGCCAAATTTGAGGAAGACACAAATTGGTCCAGTATACATAGTAATGATACTTCAGTTTATTTTCCTAAGGAAAGTGTGCAGAGTCCTGATGCCCAGGGAGCTGTGCCAGATGTTCCTGATGTTCCAGATGATGAACAGCCTTCGACAGTTGCCGAGGAAACCTCTGGTGATGAACTTGAAGGCGGAGATGATGATGAAGGATGGGCCAGCGTTCCAAGACGTTCCAAGAGAACTACCAAAAGAACTCCTCCAAAGAGATTTGCACAGCAAGTATCTGACTCTCCTTATCTTTTCATGTGTAACAATCTTACACTTCCACCTGATCATTTTCACCAGATCAAACTTTTGCCTGACTCTGAACAAGAAAAATGGCATGAGGCTATGGAACACGAACTGGACTGTTTAACCCTGCTGTTCTGTTCGGGTCTGTGAGACCCGAAATCAAGGTTTGAGACCCTGTAAAAAATTTTCCCTGCATATCTGAAACTTGAAATTTCATGACTTTTCATCATTTCAGGGGTTCTCTCTATGAGAATTTTTTTTGGGGGGTGGGAGGTTTCTTTCTTGCTGAAAAAAAAAACCTCCCTAATGTTATGTTCCCGGGTCACCCTGACCCGGACCGAAAACTCTTCATTTGCAGTGCTTATGTTTGGTCTTTTTGAAAGCTTTTTTCACTTGGAAAGTAGTCTGAACATTTCTTCACACAATGGAATGAAAATTGAACTGAAAAAATTAATCCTTATTGGTTTATTTTGCCCATAAATGTGCCTCCCCTCCCGTTTTTGTGAAAGTTTTTTCAATTTATGGATAGTTTTGCTTGCAAAATGCAGTCTATTTTACTGGAGTTGGTGTGGGAATGGTACCTTGAACATTTCTGAATATAAGAAAAATATAAAGGAACTGAAAAAAATGATTCTTACTGTTTTTTTAACATCAGAAATAAGGCCTCCCCCCCCCCCTGGCTGCTTGCAACAATTTTCACTTTTTATTTTTTTATGCTCCAAATCCGAAATATTCTTTAAAATCTTACGCATTCATTTACTCAATTTAACAATGCTTATCATCAAAAAAATATTTGTGGGGGTGGGGGAAAATTTTTTTTCTTGGCAAAAAAAAAGTCACATTTACTCTGTTCGGGTCATATAGACCCGGATCAAAATGATTTTTTTTAGGTACTTGAATTTGGTCTTTTTGAAAACTTTTTCCACTGGAAAACTAGTTTGAACATTTATGAACATAATGATATGAAAATTGAACTGGAAAAATTGAGACTTATATTTTTATTTTGATCAAAAAGCCCCTCCCCCCATCCTTTTTGAATTTCGTGTCAATTTATATTTTTTAAGGCTACAAATCCCTAAGGAATTTTCCCCCAAAAGGTTTGATATACTAAATTGAACAATCCTGAACATAAGAAAAATATAAATGAACTGAAAAAAATGACTCTTATTGGTTTATTGTTTTATACTCGAGTATAAGCCTACTCGAGTATAAGCCTATTTGAGTATAAGCATGGGGGCCCATTTATGAGCAAAATAAACCAATAAGGATCATTTTTTCAGTTTAATTTTCATATCATTATGTTCAGAAAGGTTCAAGCTACCAATCCCACACCAAAATAGAATAGTAAAATAGAATGCATTTTGCAGGCAAAATTATCAATAAACTCAAAAGTTTTGATATACTAAATTGAACAATCCTAAACATAAGAAAAATAGAAATGAACTGAAAAAAAATGATTCTTATTGGTTTATTTTTGAATATAAGACCATATCATTTTATACTCGAGTATAAGCCTACTCGAGTATAAGCCTATTTGAGTATAAGCATGGGGGCCCATTTATGAGCAAAATAAACCAATAAGGATTAATTTTCTCAGTTCAATTTTCATATCATTGTGTGCAGAAATGTTCAAGCTACCAATCCCACACCAACTTTAGTAAAATAGAATGGATTTTGCAAGCAAAACTATCCATAAATTGAAAAAACTTTCACAAAAACGGGGGGGGAGGCACATTTATGTGCAAAATAAACCAATAAGGATTAATTTTTTCAGTTCAATTTTCATTCCATTGTGTGCAGAAATGTTCAAACATGTTTCCAGGTGAAAAAAGCTTTCAAAAAGACCAAACATAAGCACTGCAAATGAAGAGTTTTCGGTCCGGGTCAGGGTGACCCGGGAACATAATATTAGGAACTTTTTTCGAACAGAACAGCAGGGTTAAAGAAACTTAATGTGTTCCAGAAGGTGGAGCCTCCTAACAAGAAGAAAGTCATTGGCACACGCTGGGTGTATAAAGTCAAACAAAAACCTAATGAGGAAAAGCTGTATAAAGCTAGACTCGTAGCTCAAGGATTCTCTCAAGTTTATCCGGATGACTACACAGACACATACTCACCCACAGTCAGAAATGAAAGTGTCAAGATTGCCCTAATCACTGCTGTTGCTTTGGGTTTAGAGGTTTTTCAGTTCGATGTAGAGACTGCCTATTTGAACGCTGATCTGAATGAAGAGATCTACGTCAAGGGTGCTCCTGGATTCCAGAACCGAGAAGGAGAGGTTTGGTCTCTCAGCAAGTCTTTATATGGCCTCAAGCAGAGCGCCCTCTGCTGGTACAAATTATTATCCCAAAAGCTAAATTCAATGGGCTTTATTAAGTCCGAATCTGATGGATGCGTGTTCACAAAAGGGCAAGGTAAGACTTATGAAATTGTTCTTGTTTATGTTGATGATATTGTTTATGTGGGTCTCAATGAAAGCACTAGTCAAACTTTTGCTAAGGGCCTTGAGAAACATTTCACCTTGAAAAGCCTAGGGCATATCAATGATTATCTAGGTGTTCAGTTTGAGAAAACTGAGAAGGGGTTCTCTCTTTCACAAGAAAGTAAGGTTGACCAGCTTTTGCAAAATTGTAACATGTCTGATGCGCATACTTGTCGTTCTCCTATGCAAACTGACTTTTACAGGTTAACCCGAGAAGAGTATCCTGATTTTGAGAACAAAACATTGTACCGGTCAGTGATTGGATCGCTATTGTACATCAGCAGCTGGACGAGACCTGACATTTCACTGAGCGTGAATCTATTGTCCAGATACGTTGGAAAAGCTACCACGTTTCATTGGTCTTGCATAAAGAAGCTGCTCAAATACATGAAGCTCACGAAAGGCAAGAAGCTGTACCTTGAGCCAGATCATGTTGGGTACCCTGAAGTGATTTGTTATGCTGATGCTGACTGGGCAAGTGACACAGAAACACGAAAAAGTACTTCTGGTTATATCATGTTTTTAAATGATTGTCCTTTCTTTTGGAAAGTTAGGCAGCAGAAGTTTATTTCTTGCTCTTCAACTGAATCTGAATATGCATGTGTTTCTGATTGCTGTAATGCATTAATGTCTCTTTTTCCTCTCATTGATAGTATTTGGAAAGGTCCTATGACACCAATTGTTATTATGGAGGATAATATTTCAGTTGCATTCATTGCTGAAGCTGAATTTTTTGGAGCTCGTTCACGGCACATTCACATCCGGTATCAAAATATCAGAGAGAGGGTGAAAGATGGTTTCGTGAAATTTCAGTATGTGGCTACTACTGAGCAGATCGCTGACTTGCTGAATAAGCCATTGCCAGCTGATCAACATGAATACCTCACCAACAAAATGTGCCTCAAGTGAATTGATGTCTTGATGTCCTGATGTCCCTCTTGTCTCTGATGACTGACAAAGAAGGGGTGTCGCGCTGGAAATTGCCAGCCCCCAACGACATTGAGAAACATCCAGTAGTTAGAGAGTTAATTCTGTCTAGTAAGATAGCTCCTCCTGTGTGATGTAACCTGTTTGCTCACATCCCCTCTTTCTGATGAAGAAGGGCGGTCTCTATCCAGAGTCCATTGTACTTTCAAACTTTCCGGTCCATCTTTTGTTAGCTACAAGATGTGCCATCTTTGTCTCTCAAGACAATTATTATTTTATGCTTTTAAATAAAGTAACTTGTTCTTTCGAACATGCTTTGTCTGTACTTCAATACCCATCGCCTTTGGAAGCTCCCGGCTCACTCCTCACGGGCTGAGCGCCTTGTTTAAGGTAAGGGGTCTCTCCATCCCGACAGTTTTCACTCCTTCTACAATAATTATTTTTAAATCCTCTAATTGTTTCCTCCCTACTTCACTATTGACATCCCAACCTGGGTCTGCTAAAGGAAACTTCTCATCAGCTGCTCCTGGATTCACAACTCCTACTTGTGTTTTAGTCCAGTAAGCCATGGCAGCTGCTCTTATCTGAGCCCTCTCTTCTGGTGTATACCCGGCTGTAACCTTCTGAAACAGCCGGGCGTTTCTCCGCGGCCTCTGGAACCCGAACCTGAACTTTTGCTGAACTTCCAGGTTCGGCATTCGGGAGAATGCTGAGAAGCCCCCCGGCTGTTTCAGAAGCTGACAGCTGGGCAGCAGCGCTTCTAGGCGGCCTCCTGAACCCGAAAAGTTCGGGTTCGAGTTCGGGAGAACCCCGAGAAGCCCCCCAGCTGTTTTTAAAGGTGACAATCGGGCGGCGGCGCCCAGCAGAGCACCTTTTTGCGATCTGCGGTGGGTTCGTAAGTCGAAAAAAGTTCGTATGAAGAGGCAAAACATTTCTGAACCCCCGATTCGTATCTCGAAATGTTCATATCACAGGGGGTTCGTATCACAAGATACCACTGTACAATATGCCATATATTTATAGTTCTTTCTTCGTCCCTTTTGGACCTTCCCCCTCTAACACACTCCTCCATTACAAAACATTCTAATATAATATTATTGCCAAGCTTTTACATCTTTTGGCTCTTATTCATGGTGGATTTTGGTACTTTCCAACATCTGAGATTGTCATTGTCATTAATCACTTATATTTCCACTTATGTTCCAAGTTTATGTATTATCAGGTCAGCTTGCCCTTATTTTTCCACATATTTTCCATAAACCATACTCCTCTAGAGATAAACATATCCTGTTTATTATGGTTAACTGCAGCTGGGTACTCCAAAATATTTTTTTTAGTATGTAATCATGTTGTGATTTCAACACAACCACTTCTTTTAGTCTTGTTCGTATAAGGGGATGGAGTTTTTTATCCATTTGTCACAACTTACTAAGAAAGGATTGGGTCATCATTCTTGTTTTCTAGGCAGCCTTGGGAATACTGTTGATGTTGGATTTTTAAAATAAAAATTTCAATTTAAAATGAAATGAATTATTTAAAAAACCTAGGTGGAGCAGAGCATGTAGTGAAGAGCAAAGAAGATCCATCTGGCCCTACAGACAACACATTGGGAACTAAGAGTTCAAGCACATACTTTTTAGTGCAGTCATTATTTCCAAGGCAATACTGTCTCCCCAAATTATTGTGATGCTAAAATAGAGAAGGATGTAAATGTAGTGAATAAATAAATGACTGGTTTAAAGATCATGTATTTTTCTTAGTTTTATTTTGAGTAGAAAATCCTGATCATATATGAATGAGATATTTTCAGAATATATTGTAGTTTATATTTGAGTGGATAAATAAACTGCATGAACGACCAAGTAAGCAAAGAGATTTTTGTCAGTTGCTTGAACAGAGTTGACTAACCTCATCTTAAGAAATACAGCCTTCTTTATTATCAGCTGTCACAAAGGGGGGCACTTGTAAAAGAATACTGCAGAACTTTCAAGAGGCCTATAAATGTTCATTTTATGTTTAGTGGAGAAGTTCTCTGTGAATTATGAAGAGAATCTATAAAACTTCAAGGGAGTGAAATAAAGCCTTTGCATGAAGTGTTACTCATAAGTGTAGGGAAAAAATACAACTTTTAGAACTGGAAATATGTTAAACATAAATAATCTGCTAATGTATTTAATAATTCTGAATGGCTTCTTCCGCTGGAGATGCTTAATTACAGTGCATGGTGAACACTTTTTTTTATCATACAGCAATACACTAGTACAAAAGGTAGCACATATTGTTAGAGTATAGGGAGAATAGAATAAAGTAGAATTCTTTATTGGTCAAATGTGATTGGACACCCAATAAATTTGTCTTTGGTGTACAATCTCTCACTGTACATTCATCAAAAATAAAAAGAAACAACACTTAGTGATAGTCAAGGTTACTAATAAACTATCAAGTCATACTAGGAAACAAGTAAAAACAATATGGTTATATTAATAAGTGAAAAGAGATAGATACTAGTAAAGAAGAGAATAATAGTAATATAGTCATAGTAAATTATTTGACAGGGTTTGGGAAATTAGTTGTTAAGCAGAGTGATGGCATTTTGGAAAAAACTGTCCTTATTTCTAGTTGTTCTGGTGTGCAGTGCTCTATAGCATCATTTTGAAGTAGTAGTTGAAACAGTTTATGTACAGGATGTGAGGGGTCTTTTTCACAGCTCTCTTTTTGACTCATGCAGTATACAGATTCTCAATGGAAGGCAGGTTGGTAACAATTAGTTTTTCTGCAGTTCTAATTATCTGTTGAAGTCTGTGTTCACCTTGTTTGAGGTGCAGATGACAGACACAATAATTTCTCTGTAGAACTGTATCAGCAGTTCTTTGGGCAGTTTGTGTTTTCTGAGTTGGTGCATAAAGTTCTTTGTTGTGCTTTTTTGACGATATTTTTGATGTTAAGTGTCAATTTTAAATCTTGATGATAGAACCTAGAAATTTGAAGGTCTCTACTGTTAATACTGTGTTGTCTAGTGTTGTAAGTAGTGGTAGTATGGGAAAGTTTCTTCTAAAGTCTATCACCATTTCTATGGTTTTGAGTGTGTTGAGTTCAGATTGTTCTGGTTGTACCACAAGGCTAGTTGTTCAACTTTCCTTCTGTATACAGATTCATTGTTGCCTTAAATGAGACCAATCACTGTTGTATCATCTGCAAACTCCAGTATTTTAACAGAGGGATCTCTTGAGATGCTGTCATTGGTGTACAGAGAGAAAAGAAGTGGAGAGAGCACACAGTCCTGGGAGGATTCCTGTGCTAATTGTGCAGGTATCTGATGTGATTTTGCCTAGCTCCACCTGTTGCTTCCTGTCTATTAGGAAGTTTATAATCCATTGACAGGTGTTTTCAGGAATTGCTAGTTGGTTTAGTTTAGTTCGAAGAATGTCCAGAATGATGGCATTGAATGCTGACCTGAAGTCTACAAAGAGGACCCTTGCATAGATTTTTGGAGATTCAAGATGCTATAGGATGTAGTTCAGCATCATATTAACTGCATCATCTGTCAATCTATTTGCTCGGTAATCAGATTACATGGGGTCTAACAATGGATCCATGTTGGTTCTTAAGTGGCCAAGTACTAGTCTTTCCAAGATCTTCATAATTTCAGATGTTAGAGCAAATGGTCTGAAGTCATTCAGTTCCTTGATGGAGGGCTTCTTTGGCACTAGGATGATAGTAGAGCATTTGCAGCAAAAAGGAACATAGCACATCTTTAGTGATTTATTAAAGATGCAGGTGAAGAAGGGAACCAGTTGGTCAGGACAATTTTTTAAAGGAAGAAAGAGTTATCTTTTCTGGACCTGGTGCTTTTCTTGGCTTTTGCTATGAAACAGTCATTGCATCTCATTCTCTGTAATCACCAGATATGGTGGACCCAATGGGATAGGGTAGGTTGTAGGAGGCTTGGCTGTTGTTGGTATTATCTGAGATAGGGATTGTGGAAATGGGTGATAATAATTTTCTTTCAAACTTGCAGTAAAACACATTCAGGTCATCTGCCAGTTGTTGATTTTTTTTCAACTTAGGAAGAAGGCTTGCTGTAACTGATGATATTTTAAATAGTTTTCCACATGTTCATTTGTTGAGAACAAATGCACTGGTTCATTTGTTGAGAACTTAGCTTTTCAGAGAAGCTTCTTTTTGCTACTTTGATCTCACTTGTTAATATTTTTCTGGGCTGATTGTACAGCATTCTATTGCCTTTTCTGTAGGCTTCTTCTTTAGATTGAAGTAGTTGCTTTAGTTTAGCTAGGAAACTAAATTTATTGTTACTTAGATTCTCAGGTTTCTGGTTGGTACACAAAAACTGACAATCTGTTTTTGTTTGTCTGATGTTACAGTAGAATATAGCATCGGTGAGTTCATCCAAGTCTTCAGAGTGCAGTCAAGACAAGCCTATAGTTTAGCTTTGCCTCCTCAATGATTGAATTGTTGGTTCATGGTTTTAAGTCTTTGTCTCTAAGCAGGTACAAGGTAAATCATGCAATGATCAGAGTGTCCCACAGCTGCTTATGGTAAAGGCCAATAAACATCCTATAATGTTATGTAGCAATAGTCTAAAGCAGTGATGGCAAATCTATGGCATGCGTGCCACAGGTAACACATGGAGCCATATCTGTTGGTACATGAGCCATTGCCCCAGCTCAGCTCCAACATGCATGCGTGTGCTGGACACCTGGTTTTTGACTCTGGGAGGGCATTTTTGGCTTTCAGAGAGCCTCGGGAGTGTATTTTTACTCCCCTGGCTCCAGGAAAGCCTTTGGAGTCTGGGGAGGGCAAAACACAAGCCCACTGGGCCCACCAGAAGTTGGGAAACAGGTAATTTCCAGCCTCCAGAGGGCCTCTAGAGGGTGGGCAAAGCTGTTTTTGCCCTCCCCAGGCATTGAATTATGGGTGTGGGAACTCATTTTATTTATTTATTTATTTATTTATTTATTTATTTATTTATTTATTTATTTATTTATTTATTTATTTATTTATTTATTTATTTATTTATTCATTCATTCATTCATTCATTCATTCATTCATTCATTCATTCATTCATTCATTACATTTGTATGCCGCCCCTCTCCATAAACTCGGGGCGGCTAACAACAGTAATAAACAGCATGTAACAAATCTAATGTTTAAAATAATTTTAAACCCTTATTAAAACCAAACATACACACAAACATACCATGCATAAATTGTATAGGCCTAGGGGGAAAAGGGTAGTTCAGTTCCCCCAAGCCTGACAACAGAGGTGGGTTTTGAAGAGCTTATGAAAGGCAAGGAAGGTGGGGGCAATTCTGATCTCTGGGGGGAGCTGGTTCCAGAGGTGCAGGTGCGATAGCGTGGACACATGGTCTTTTGGTACCTGAGGAAAAAAAGATTCACCATCACTGGTCTAAAGTATACTTGTCTCTTGTGAGACAATTGATATGTTGACAGCTGAGTTTGGTAGCTCTTTGCTTAAGTCTTCTTTGTTTAGATCTCCTAAAATTATCTGAAGAGAGTCTGAGTGTTTAATTTCAGACTTCATAATCTGGTTCAGCGAGAGTTTGTAATGCATTGTTTACATATGGTTGTGGAGAAATATACACAACAATAAGGAGAAATGAGGAAAACTCACATGGAAAATAATATGGTTTGCAATCAATAATTAATATCTCTAAGTCTGCATCACAGTATTTCTTTAGTATAATTATGTCTCTGGACCAGCAGTCATTGAAATATAAACATAAGCATCCCCCCTTCTTTTTACCGGATGTTTCTGGAATTCTGTCTGGTCGTTGAATCTGAAATCCTGAACTATGTAGGCTGTTACCAGAAATTGACTCATTTAGCCAGGTTTCAGAGAAGCATAGGGCTGCTGAATTATAAAAATCAAGTAATTCATCTATCTTATTAGTGAATGAATGTAACTTAGGAATAGTGAAGGAATATGAGTTTTTATCCCAGTTTTCTCTTTTCTATTTAAAATTCTTCTTCTTCTCCTCCTTCTTCTCCTCCTCCTTCTTCTCCTCCTCTTCCTCCTCCTCCTTCTTTGCCTCTGGTGTTTGTTTTGTCCATTGTTCAATGGAAATTGCTTCCTTCTCTGTTAGAAACTCTTCTGCATTTGTCAAGATGGATTTGATGGTGGTGAAGTCACATAAAACTGCCCTTCAAGGAAAGATTGCATGATGCTTCTATGTTTCTATGCTTATAGTTGGTCTTTTGAGTATGAAATCCATACTGAGAATGATTTAAAAAAACACCAGAAAAACCATCAGAGAGCATTTCACCAAGGCTGCCATACAGTGCCACCTTACTTTTTGAAGAGAATCGAATACAGTGATCTCCCGAGTTTCGCGATCCCGATCATTGCGAATTGCTATATCGCGATTTTTCCACCCGATGACGTCACTCCCTTCCTTTTTCATCTTTCTTTCTCTCTCTCTTTCTCTATCTTGCTTCTTCCTCTCTCACACTATCTTCCTCCCTCTCTCATCTCTTTCTTTCCTTCTCTCTCTTTCTCTATCTCTCCCCCTCTTGCTCTCGAGCGGCAAGCAAGCAGCCAGGCGAGCGGGTGACGGGCAAGCGGCAAGCGAGCAGGCGGGTGGGCGAATGGGCAAGCGGCAAGCGAGTAGGCGGGCGGGGCGAACGGGCAAGCGGCAAGCGAGCAGGCGGGCGGGCGAACGGGCAAGCGGCAAGCGAGCAGGCGGGTGGGCGAACGGGTAAGCGGCAAGCGGCAAGAGAGCAGGCGGGTGGGTGAACGGGCAAGCGGCAAGCGGCAAGTGAGCGGGCGGGCGGGCGAACGGGAAGCGGCAAGCGGCAAGCGAGCAGGCGGGCGGGTGAATGGGAAAGCGGCAAGCGGCAAGCGAGCAGGCGGGTGGGCGAATGGGAAGCGGCAAGCGGCAATCGAGTAGGCGGGCGGGCGAACGGGCAAGCGGCAAGCGAGCAGGCGGGCGGGCGAACGGGAAGCGGCAAGCGGCAAGCGAGCAGGCGGGCGGGCGAACGGAAAGCGGAAAGCGGCAAGCGAGCAGGCGGGCGGGTGAACGGGAAGCGGCAAGCGGCAAGCGAGCAGGCGGGTGGGCGAACGGGCAAGCGGCAAGCGGCAAGCGAGCAGGCGGGCGGGTGAACGGGAAGCGGGAAGCGGCAAGCGAGTAGGCGGGCGGGCGAACGGGCAAGCGGCAAGTGGCAAGCGGCAAGCGAGCAGGCGAACGGGCAAGCGGCAAGCGGCAAGCGAGCAGGCGGGCGGGCGAACGGGCAAGCGGCAAGCGAGCAGGCGGGCGGGTGAACGGGAAGCGGCAAGCGGCAAGCGAGCAGGCGGGCGGGTGAACGGGCAAGCGGCAAGCGGCAAGCGGCAAGCGAGCAGGCGAACGGGCAAGTGGCAAGCGAGCAGGCGGGCGGGCGAACGGGCAAGCGGCAAGCGGCAAGCGAGTAGGCGGGTGGGCAAACGGGCAAGCGGCAAGTGGCAAGCGAGTAGGCGGGCGGGTGAACGGGAAGCGGCAAGCGGCAAGCGAGCAGGCGGGCGGGTGAACGGGCAAGCGGCAAGCGGCAAGCGAGCAGGCGAACGGGCAAGTGGCAAGCGAGCAGGCGGGCGGGCGAACGGGAAGTGGCAAGCGGCAAGCGAGTAGGCGGGCGGGCAAACGGGCAAGCGGCAAGTGGCAAGCGAGCAGGCGAACGGGCAAGCGGCAAGCGGCAAGCGAGCAGGTGGGCGGGTGAACGGGCAAGCAGCAAGCGGCAAGCGATCTTGGGGTTTCCCCTTTGCCTGGGCGGCGGGAAGACCGGGGAAGGTTCCTTCGGCCGCCCAACAGCTGATCTGCTCCGCAGCGCGGCAGCAGTGAGGAGCCGAAGATGGGGTTTCCCCATTGCCTGGGCAACGGGGAAACCCCATCTTCGGCTCCTCGCTGCTGCCGCGGCCAAAAGAACCTTCCCCGGTCTTCCCCGCCGCCCACACGCAAACTCCACCATCTGCGCATGTGCGGCCATGGAAAAAGGGGCGTGCATGCGCAGATGGTGTTTTTACTTCCGCACCACTACATCCCGAATTATCGATTATTGCGAGGGGTCTTGGAACGGAACCCTTGCGATAATCGGGGGATCACTGTATAGGGTTTAAGAAAACACTGAAATGTACTTTTTTTAAAAAAAACATAGTTTTAGAAGAAAATACCCATGTGTCATCCAGGTCACTCTGCCCCATCAATTCCACAAGCAAAAACCTTTCTGACCCACATATAAATTTATAAAGATGGTTTAAAGCCCTTTTGCTGCAGGATTAATGTGACAAAGGACAATACAGAGGAGTTAATCAGGAATTAAGATCCTCTCAAAGTTATGGAAATTTCATAAATCACAATCTTCAGCACTAGACCCCTCATAAAAATTCCAAACATAAAGAAGATTCCATACTTAGAAAAGATCAATACTCCTTATCTCTTCAGACAAGCCAAAGCAAAAACACTTAAATCAACATCTTAAACATACCTCACAGATCAAAGCCCACTATTACTATAAATGTCACTACTTTGTGTTCTGATTTTGTAGTCCACCTTTGATTGCTATGCTCAGTATTATGCAATCAAACAAAGCTGTCCTCTTCTTTAAGCAGCTCCCCCATGTGTTTATTTGCAACATCTGGTTTCGAACCCAGAATTTTGCTTCTGATAATTTTAAATGTGTAATTCTTCATTAAGAAATCTCATTGATCTCACTATATTAAAAATGGAAATGAATACTGTACTACTTTAATAGCGGCAGACAAATCAAATAGACAACTGGAAATAATCCTAGAAAATGATTTTGAGATGAATGGATATGCAAAAAAATTTCAATTGAAATTAAATTGAAAACAATATTCAGGAAGAAGTCTGAGTGTCTATCTTCTGGATTGCTGCTAAAATATGGAATCAATATTGATTTTAGGGGCTCTTTGCATTTCTCCTCATAACAATAATTCAAGCACATATACCACAATAATGCCAAGGGAAAAGGTTTTAACCCATTTTATTTCCTGATATCTAGCTTTTTGGGAACAATGGGTTTTTTATTTTATTTGAAAGACTTTTAATTTATATTATTTCTGATGTCCTGAGGTATACCCTGGACTCAAATTTATAACTGAAGTGCGAAGGTGAGAAATTGCTGGTCTTTCACTGACATGAAGTTGATCGACAGAATTTACACCCTCACTTTTGAAGCAGAAGTAGGGAGTGAACCACCAGCATAGCAACTGTGCTGTAGCAGCAACAGGCTGTGACGGGGAGGAATATATAGAGAAAGGATGCATCTTTTCAGTTCCTCCTCCTCCTAGAAAAGCCCAATGTACTTTGATCTTCTTGATCTGCAAAACTGGCAACTTATCCCCTGTGTAAGAGGATCCATTAACCTTGTCTCTTAGTTCTGCTACCATTGACAGATTTGCTGGATGCATTTGTGTGGGTTTAAAAGAAAGGTGGGTGGTGGTACATTGAGATGGGGAAAAGATAAGGGAGGGATGAAAGCAGGAGGGCTTTAAGTTCAGTTACAGAAACTGCTCCTTTTTAGTGTGTTTAAAGTCCCAGCCCAGCTAGACAAGCTTTAGATGTTTCCTTGCAGAATGGCATCAACTGTATCTTATTTTTCTATATAACATTAGTTAAGTTCTTTCAGTGATGAAGTAAAGCCAAACAGGTTTCTGCTGAAGCTTAGTTTTTTACTTAATGCTTATCCTAAGAAGCACTAATTTGTGATTTAGCTATTAACCCAGGGAATGTCCCTGATGCTATGAATTAGTCTTTGTGAGTGACTTTCCTTTCTCCTATTAAACGCTTATCTCATTAGTAGGAATACAACGTCTTGAACTTCATTACTACATTTTGAAGGATATGCCACTCAATTCGAAGAACCTTTTGCAAAACGTATAGCATTCAGTGAATTAGTTTATTATTTTATTGTTAATAAAGGTGTGCCTATCAGTAATGAAAAAATATGGAAACTGAAAGAAAGCCAGATTTTTTAAAAAAACCTAGAAGCAGTGATGCATCTTTCCATAATCTTAAAAGGATATAACAAACATTTAAATATTCATCATCTATTATGTATTTTGCAAAAAAGCAATTTTGTACCAACAAACGGAATTGTGAAATGTTATTTGGTCAATAACCAGCGAAATAAAAGAGTCAGGAACATATAAATAAAATATGACTGAAATATATAATATAAGCGGAAAAACTTTTTATATTCCTATAAAACCTCTTCAACCTATACAAATGAGCAGAATCTAAACATCTACTAAACTATGGAGTCTAAATCTTTAAAATCTATAAGTCGCTAACAGCAGGAGGTGTAAATTATTCTTGCATATTGGAACTCATATTTATGCAATAATATAAATACTAAAATATGGTGCATATAGTTTAAAATTTACACACATGTTATCTAATAAACATTAATATTAACCACAGATTATATACCATTGCAATTAGTCAAGCAGATATTCCTATGTGAAAGCATTGGCCAATATTCAGAGTAACGCTATTATTTGTATAAGACAAAAGATACCAGGGGTAAAACCAATCTGAATAGAACAGATAATTTATTGGAGAATATAGATAATGTGCACAAATGTACTGACACAAGGAAGGTGTTTGATAGGAAATAGTTTGTTAGTACAATGAGCTATGTTCAGTTATATAACATATAATAACTTTGTCTTGAGAAGAGAAAACATAATGGTGCTAGCACTCCTCACAAAATATTACATTCTGAAGGGATATAATACAAGTGATAAAGCTCTGATCCTTCACATTCAAGAGTGGGCATGGATAATAGATTTGAATGTACAGGAAGACAATTCCAGCTGAATGTTAGGGGAAAAAAATCTAAGACTAAGACTAATTCAACTGATCAGAGAGATGACTAAATGTGTTCTAATAGAGGCTAGACTGCTTCTCATGTCAGGAGCTTTCAATTGGATCTCTTCAATAAATTGAGTTCAACTTGGTAAACTTTTATTCTAACTCCATTGGAAGAGTTCAGCTTATAATTTTAAAATATCTTTAACTGAAAGCCTTATTGCTTTATGTAATTTTTAGCCCATTCTATTTCTCCCACTTTTAAAAGCACTTATTTAAGAAAATGGACTTTAATTTCCCAATATTTGACAACGATACTAAATATCCAATTATTTACTTGTGTTTCAACAGTTACTTTCAGGAATATAAGTAATAAATGTACAGCTAGATTGATTACCATAAATTATTGAACAATTTTCTCAATTTATTCAAAAATATTTGATAAAAAGTAACTGAAAATAAACAACACATTTTAGAAAGGATTTGATTGATACAGTGAATAATTACAGAGTAGTTCTATGTGAAGCTTCAAAGGCTGTTTTGCTCCAATGAAGAATTGAATAAATAATCCTCAAAGCTGCTTTGCAAAGCAACATTCTTCTAAGACAGTTTTGGCACTCATAACAGTTGGGTGACAGTCACAGCATTAGAATTATTGCTGATGTTTTACATTCAAGTTCATCCCCAAGGAACATCCATCTTCTTAAAATTGTTGGAAATCAGAGCTACAAATTCCAAAACTCCCAATAGCATGGCCAAAAACCAACCAACCAAATGAACAAAGGATGATTACTTAAAATTTTGGAAGATGAAAAATGTCAAGAGAAAACATATTCCTCAGTTGTCCTAAAGACTAATATGTGATGTGTTGATTAGAATATCAGGCTAGGATTGTAGCATTGTAAACTGCCCTGAGTCCTTTGGGATTGGGTGGCATAGAAGTCAAATAAATAAATAAATTCCAGGTTGAAATCTCTTCTGAGTTCTTAGATATATATCATGAAAAAGAAGTGGAAAAATTTGTGTAATGGCAATGGAAAGTTGATAAATCCTTTGGGATAATAACATCATGTACATTACTGTGGCCTCCTTTAATGAAAGAAGGATTACAAATGGTTAATAAAAGTATAATAATTTGGTCTGAAAATATAATGACTGTTTGATAAGAAACAGCAAAATGATATAACCCAAAGTGTCAAAGTACTATATTAGGTAGTAGATCAATCTATAAGTGACAATGAGGACAAGAGAGATGGAAATGTTATAATACTTTCTATAAGAAACTAGATACATATTTATATCTAGATTCTTTTCAGACAAGTTTTAGACATGGGACAGCAGCAGTATGGATTACTATGATGAATAACGTTCTCTGAGTGTTACTAGAGGGACAGCACACTCTAGTCCTTTGGGAAATCTCAGCAGTATTTGACATCATTGAATATAGAAAGGTTTTGTATTGTCTTCAAGGGCTCTCCAGATAAGAGTCACCATTTTGATTTTGCTCTTCCTGAAATGACCCAAAGGTGCTTTTTCAAAAGGCTTCTTTAAGTTCTTGGATAAGAAGCACATTGTCTTCAAAGAAAAAAAACAAAGGAAAGTGTGGCTGCCTTTTGAAAAAACACCTTTGGGACAACCATGACCTAGAAGGTGAGAGTCTGCAGACACTTGCTGAAATGAGTTGCAGCAAATAATCCTTGGCAAGGAGCTGTCCATGGTAGTTAGAATGCAGGATGCCACAAGTCTGAGTTGTCTTCTCAATATCTTTTAACTTCTATATGAAATGGATACGAATAAAAGGGAATGTTAGGACAGGGATGGTGGCATGCTGGTGCACTTCTGTATGTCCCTTAAAGACCTCTTAGGAATGCAATGAGGTGCAGGATGGCCAACAGGAACTGAAGGGTATAAGTTGCCATTGAGTAAAAACAAAACATTTCTATAAAATGATACACAATAGACTAAATTATAGGTTAGTTTTGTAATTAGAAGGCAAAAATCTATGATATAAATACAAAGGGTTTCAGAAAGAAAAAACATTCTTGTCCAGCATATTTATTTGCTGCACTGGTTACTAATATTTTTCTGAAACCTATTCAATGTATTAGTTTTCATATATAAAGTTCTACATGGTGTAGCTGAGGTTACTTTAAGGTCTGTCTCCTCCAAATATATCCCACAAATTTTGTATATAGATCTATACTAGTCTCCCTTGCTACACACACACACATATATACATACATAAGTGTGTGTATGTGTGTGTAACATATTTTTGCTAATAATGAAAAAACCACACACACACACACACACATGATGATCATGTTAGGAAAGTCACCCGATTGAATAAAGTCATTTTTGCCCAAAGGAAAGAATAGCACATACACCTCCTCCTCTATTCACCATATTTATTTATTTATTTTGCATGGAATTTAACAGAAAGGGGTATCTTTTTTATTTTTTGAAGTAAACTCTGTTTTGCTCTTCAAAGGGAGTCTTTTGCTTATTTTGGCTAAAGATCTCAACTCCATTAAATGAATTGCAAGGCAGACTTATAGCTGGTTTTGTATTTTCTTTAAGATTATCCTTTGTGCTTTTGCTTTCAGCTTTGTGTATTCTCTATTTCTCAAATATATTCAGCCTTTATCTACTGCCCATGCCATTTCTCTGTTTGTCAGTTTCAAGACCTGCTGTGTTTTCTAACTTTTTTTCAGAATGCTATTAGGTTTACTTTGCCTTGGCCTAAGGATCCTTTGAGTTTGAAAAATTGACTCACTTAGGAATTTCTACCAGGGAGCTATCTGAAGCCAAAGAAAGAAAGAAAAATGTATGTAGAGACTCCATATCCCAATGACAGCTAAATCTATTATATATCTGCTTGAAAAGCCAGAGAAAAGCTATTTTTCTTTTTGTTCCTTTGTCAATTTGTGTATACTTGTTTGCATTTATTTTAAATGGATTCATAATCTTAATAGCATTTAGAACACACGGTGGCAGGTGTTTGTCACACATGCTGTTACCTAGATGTAAGTTCCACACAATTAAGTGGAAAATTATTCTAAAGTTATTTGATGTCATATAAAAAGTAATGTTTTTAAAATGTAGCATTACAAAGTGGTATAGAAATAAAATAGTATAATGATATAGTATTATTCTATCTAATGCAGGGCTGTCAAACTCCCAGTCTATGGGTTGGACGTGTCACTTGCTGGCCATGTCCATGCCCAGGGAGAAAAGTCCTGATACATCCCATGATGATGCCATGATAACACAAGTTTGATCAAATATCTTAACATTATTTTCATACTAACAGATTGTTTCTGTTAGCATCCCACACTGGGCTTATTATCAATGTTAGAATACCAAACTTGAAACACTGTGTATGTGGCAGTGGTGGCTGTTCAGTCCATAACACAGACTAATCAAAAGAGTATAAATATAATTTACAATGTATACAATAAATTAACCAGTCAACAGTTAATATACACCAAGCAATCATATGTAGTTCTAAACATACAACAGCTAACCATTAATATTACACACTGTTCTGTTCTGTACAATACCATAATATAATACATGGACCATATTAAGCACACAGCAAGTACATAGACCATTTAGCACACAGCAATATATCTTATATTATTATCACACAGCAGTATCTCCGTAGAGGGGTGGCATAAAAGTCTAATAAATAATAATAATAATAATAATAATAATAATAATAATAATAACAATAACAACAACAACAATAATAATAATAATAATAGCACACAACAAGTACATATACCATTTAGCACATAGCAATATATTTTCTTATTAGCACATAGCATAATATATAGAGAGTATTAAGCACACAGCTATATCTTAGCACACATCAATACTTTAGCACATAGCATAACTTAGCACACAACAATATAGCAAGGATTATCAATACTAACTGCAATGGCCACCAACAACCAGCAATGCAATGCAATGCAATACAACAGAGAACAACACATCTGTCGCCCTTATATAGCTAATTGCAGCCTAGCTCTTAAAGTAACATTATTGCAGCCTAGCCCTTAAAGTAACATTATACTATTTCTCCAAACATACATTGCTGGCTAGTTCATATATTGACAAACCCAAACAGTACAGTACATAGTACTGACAGTTTCAGTTTGGAAATGTAAAATGGATGCATTCATTTCCTTTTGAATAAACAAGGATTTATAATAGGACAGTACATAATTGAAGTTGGTGATTTGAGTCTCTAAGTCACTAATTCTGATGGCATGCCTTACAAGAATTTTTGAACTACTTAAGTTCAAAAACTTTTCCCTGAATCTCATAAATTTTAGTGGTCTGGTTCATTTTAAATTTGCTTCTGTCTTACAATGTTTTTTTTTAATGGTTTAAAATGTGTACTTACCCATTGTGATTTATAAGCCATAGTTCATAACCTAGATTCCTAAATATAGTAGTGGCTTAGTACAATTTGTGAACTTATTTCAGAGCAGTTCATTTTTAAAATAATAATCAGAATTTCCTAATTCTGTGAACTGTAGAATGAGATTTAGAGCTCATGTAAATTAACTGCATTATAATGCAAAGCTTTAAATGAGTAAAGTAAAATAAGTATCTAGACCGAGACAAACTATAAACAAGTTTAAGCCTCTAGGGAGAGTTGATGACAATGAAGAAAGCTTATTTATCTTGCTGGATGATGCATTCAGCCAAGATTATTTTCCAAAAGGAGAATAGAATCTGCATTTTTGTCATGATAAGATAGTTGCCTTGTTTAACTTTGTACCAATTTAATATTAGTATGCAATATAATGATCACAGATAATAAGCTAGGCATAGAGAAAAACAGCCTTCACCCAAAATTCATCTAGTGAACTAAACCAGTAGCTCGAATCCTTTTGAGCACCAGAGATGGTTCCATTGGGAGATTTTTTCTGCAGCCTCGAGGAGGTGTAATTTCATATTTTGTCTACATCCCATAGATGAGGCTTTGCATGTGGACTGGTTTCTGACATGCTGTGGACATGTTCCAGACTACAGATTAGGGATTGGGACCTCTGAACTAAATAGTTGAGTGAAGCTATGCATCTATATTTCATCAATTCAACCCAAGTCCAACAACTTAACTATTTGTTGTCTTTATTTATTGATTAGGTTTATAGAGCCATCAAACTGATACATGGTGACTCTTATTAATTTGAGTAAAAGTAGAAATGTTTATGTTTTACTTTATATTAATGTTGTAAGCAGTTATACTTTTAACATACCTTTTTTAATCAGGTTAATGGTTTCATCAACTTTGAAAGCCATTTTTGGACAGCATAGTTCATTTTTACAGGGTAGTTATATGTTCTACTTGGCAGAATCTGTTATCTTCAAAATATTGGAGGGTAGGGGAAGATTGGTATGTGGTATATTTTTCCAGCAGTTTAAAATGTTTAAATGTGTATTTTTTGATCATGATTATAACAGAAAGATTAAACTAGAACTTATGAATGGGAGGACAATATAAGAGTGATCAGAAAAGCTTGTGTGTTGTGAGAGAGGAGTGGAGTCTGATGGCCATGGCAGCAAGGAGCCTTTCCTCTGCCTTGGAGGGGCTCTAAATCCCCACTGCCTGGGGGTTCTGGTCCTTTTGGACCAGACTGGATCCTTCCTGAAGGAAAGGTGACGCATGGGACACTTCCAGGGGTCTGATAGGGGCTGGCATGCCCCACCAGATGAACTGGTCCAGGCTCGCACCAGTTGTGGTGTGAAGCCAGCCAGGCAGCCATGCCTGAGCTGACACAGCCATGAAGATAACGCAATGCCAGGATGGAAAGATGATTGGTAACATCTGGAAAGATCTGGAGTTGTATTTACAGAGAAAGAAGAGCTGGTGCTGGTTAGTGAAAGCGGCCAAAAGGGATTTTTTGATTTTTCTTTCTGCTCGATTTGATTTCAAAGGAGCTAAAACAGCCAGAAATGGAAACAGGAAGCAGCTGTCCTTGTGATGAGGCAAATGTCAAAGGCTTTTGAAAGTAGCAATTGCCCAAGATTGGACTTTTAACATTTTTAACTATTTTTAAACTTGTCTTTTTGAATTGGGACCTCTTAAATTTTTGCTGTGGAGGCTATTTCCCCCCCCCCATTTACACGCATTAAAGAGGAAGAGGAATTCTATAAGTACCGGAAGTTTTGAATAAACCTGCTATTTAGCGCCATCTTGTGTCAGAGGAAACATAGCAGCAAATCTGCGTAAATATGCTAATATGTTGATATGATTTGGAAGCATATCTTATTTGATTGGCCTTCACATTTGTTTTCTAAAAATTTTCCTGTTGCAATTTTTTAAGAAACAAAAGTGAACATTAAATGGACTCAACCGTTGTAACCTGAATAGAGTAATGGACTGGACTTGGTTGTCTTGGTTGTCAAAATGAGCACGTGCAATAAGGTTGATGTACTTAATATTAATAAATATTGACAAAAGCAGAAAGTAAATTAAATTTCAGTAGAATGATAAGTAACTCAGTAAAATCTGATTTTCCTTCTAGATAGCTCTGTGTTTGTGTGAAGATATTTTGAACGTCAACATGAAATATTTATTTTTAAGCAGAAATGGATTACAGAGAGAATATTAAAAAATAAAAATGTCACCGAAGAAGTCCACTTAAGGTTTTGCTAGTGCCGTCTTATAAACCCCTGGAAATTAATTCTCAGGCAAACAGAGTTTTTGAAAATTGAGATATGCAGAAGATGGGGAAACATTTTTGTACTTAAATCAAAATGACCATTTTTGCCTATACTTGATAAAGAATTTGATAAAGTTCTTAGCTTCTTCTGCAAACAACCATTAAAAAGAAACTTAATATTTATGTAAAGTGGCATGGGGTAAGTAATCTAATATAGCTAAGATTTAATAGAGTGACCTTATCTTGACTTAGAAAATGAAATTAAATACCAAGGTACAGACAGTGCTAGGAGATCTGTTTGCAGGTACAAAGTGCAAGTGAAAAGTCTAATATATTTCAAAGGAGCAGTATTTAGGTATGAAATAAGAGGCTACATCTTCCAATTGCCAGCTCTTGATTTCTATCCTAAAAGCCTAATTATATCTGAATGCAATAACTATCCAATATTTTTCCCTCCTGTAACATTTTTTGTTTTTATATATATATTTACATAAATATTAAGTGTACACACACACAACTCAAAAAAATAAAGGGAATAGTTAAACAACACAATATAACTCCAAGTAAATCAAACTTCTGTGAAATCAAACTGTCCACTTAGGAAGCAATACTGATTGACAATCAATTCCACATGCTGTTGTGCACATTCAACTTTGTACAGAACAAAGTATTCAATGAAAATATTTCATTCATTCAAATCTAGGATGTATTATTTGAGTGTTCCCTTTACTTTTTTGAGAAATATATATTGCTCAAAAAAGTACATTCACCATCATCAGGCTGAAGTTTTAAGCTTTGTGCTGCTGTAAATATGGAAATATGGAAATGTAAATATTTACAGCAGCACGAAGCTTAAAACTTCAGCCTGATGATGGTGAATGTGATTTCACCAAAACGTCGCATAGACATTCAAAATATTATATAATATATATATGTCAGTTTGCTTTGTGTGCAAGTCAGAGGGGGCTGCAACAGTTGGGAGCACTGCTGTAGTTTGGCTTCTGGGTGGTGGTTGTATTTGGTCCCAGCCGTACAAACTGAAACCAGACTCAGAACAACACAGGACACTACCACCCATCACACCCACCAGATCCAAATCCACATCCACCCTACAGACCAAATACAACCACCACCCAGAAGCCAAACTACAGCGGTGCTCCCAACTGTTGCAGCCTCCTCTGACTTGCACACAAAACAAACCGACAAACACCATAAACACATGACCAGACCACAAACTCGAAGCCAAACAAAAATTGTTACACCCCAGACTCCCATTACAAAACAGCTAAGTAGCTTGCAAGCTCCAACTACTCAGGATATCACCCCCAATCCACAAACATCAACTAATCAGCATACATCAATTATATCAACGATCCCAGGTGTTATCCCACTGACTCACTAGGAAGTTTCAACACAGCTTGCAGCTGCTGAGCCATCAAACCACACCCACCCACCAGTATTTAGAGAGGGAAGGCAGCTCAGGTCATCGAAACATCACCAGAAATCTCTGAATCCTACACGGGATGAAACCTAAAGAACAATATAGTGTTCACCCTAGAACAAGGACAGAAGTACCAGCCTGAAGATGACGAATGGGACCTTGTCGAAACGTTGCCAGAAATCTCTAAATCCTACACGGGAAGAAACCTGAATATGCGAAGATGGTCATACCTGTACCCATGAAAATCTACAATCAATATATATATATATATATTGATTGTAGTGCTGGTTGAGGAGCATAGCCGCTCTGGTGCAGGCTTCTCTTTGGGCAATTCTCCTTCCCTTTTCACAACTTCCTAGCTGGCTGTGGTGGGGCTAGGAAGCAAGTGCTAAAGGAGCATGCAGAGGTCAGGCAGCTGGTCGCTTAAGGAGGGTCTCTGGACATGGCTTCTTTCCTAAGGACAGCAAAGAAGCCACATCCAAAGACCCTCCTTAAGCAAGCAGCCGCCTGCCCTCCACTTTGACTTTGCTGCACTTTGGCACTCACTTGAGGAGGGTCTCCTCATGTGTACTACAGCCAGCTAGGGAGTCACAAGAGGGGGATGAGAGTCGCCCGAAGAGAAGACTTCACTGGAGATGGTGATCATTCTTCAGCACACACAGAGAGAATGGGAGAGAGTGGGAGAAAGAGAGAAATGGGAGAAAGACAGGTGGGAGAAAGATAGAGATAATATTGGGAAGCATTTACCTCTCAAATGACCTGAAATCATACCATGTAAGTCTTTAAAAGTCAAAATCAGCACATTCAATTGGACATGGAAGCAAACTGGCAGCCAATGCAGCTTGCATAACAAAGGTATAACATGTGCCATGTTAGGGGCACTCATAACTAAACCAGCTTATTGCATCTCATTCCAATTGATTCTTCAGCAGTTGTGGTGTTCACATCGAGACATATCCAGCTTCTTGGGGTCAAAGGACTAGGTGCTAAAATATGGTGAGGACACAACAGTAGGAGCTGGATAAAGTGGATGATTGACTTGTGGGTGGACCCAGAGAAAGACACTTTTGTCTGCTTGTTTGCTATCCTTTATGGTAGCAAGGCTGCCTACTTCATATATTTATTTCCATGACAGAAGAAGAACTGTAGAGCACTGAAATATGTGAAACTCCACTCAGAATCAATTATTGATATTCCCTGGATGCAAATAGGTGCCAAATTCACAGTCACTTAGTTTTGCTATGAATTTAATTTTGTTTCCCCCCATTCAGACCTCCACAAAATCCAGCCATGAAAGTAAGACTTCAGTGCCTTTGTTTGTTAGTATCCGATTGTTATTAGTATGGATTCTTGGTCATCCATACTAATAACAATCGGATACTAATAACAATAACAACAATAGGATACTAATAACAATAGAAATAAGACAATTTTAGTTGGTTGCTTGTGCTAAGTGAATGATACATCTTCATGAGCACACATCACATAAATCAAAGTCAAGATATTAAATAGTAAAAATAGATGGAAAGATTGGAGAGCAGTTGTCAGCAGTGATGGGTACAAATTAGGGAGTTCTGGTTTTGGAACTTGTAGAGAGAGGAGGACAGATTCTCAAATATAATGTCTATCCAGTGTGAAAACTTTGGAAGCCAGAAAATAGCAGAATGCTGAAAATAATTACAAACTCCCGTTGCAGTCCAGCCTACCATATATGATTGGTCTCTTTAAAAGTAAATCACTTTGACAGTTCATCAATAAATGGACTGTAAAAACTAATAGGTGTGAAGAAAAATACAAGTTAACCCAAACTTTCTCTTAATTTTCTCAGGGAACCTTGCAACTTTGATTTTCTTTTTTAATATTTGAAAATGATTGTGTCTTTGCAACTACCACCTATAAAAATGTCCTAATCAAATAGAAGTGGGGGAGTCATTGTCTATGAAGATAAAAGTAAAATCAGTTTACACTTTGATTAAAGCAAAAAATTCTATTTTTCTTTGCTTAGGAAACAGAAACCTATAGAAAAAGCAAAACACAGAGATCAGCATATCTCATTCTATGTCCTATTTTTATTATAGTTATAGACATTTTTCATAATAAATATGATGCACATTAAATATTTTTATATATTCCATAGGTTATCTACCTTTGTGCAGGCTGTTTAATTCTGCACAGTGGAAAAATGAAATTGAAACCTGTCGTTTAAACAATGAACCTTCCTTAATTTTTATTTAGTATTATTTAAGCAAATATCATTCTTCTGAAGCTTGTTTTAAATGTTACCTTGATAATTAATGTAACAAAGACTGTTGATGGTTCTTTTTCAAAATAATAATAATCTCCAATATAAATTAACAGAAGGTGATTACAAATTCTTCTATGAGAAAAAGAAATATAACAAATACTACCATTTCAAAATTTAAAAATCTGTTTAGAAGTAATCCTATGCTTTTTTTATTTTAAGAAGATTGATAAGATATTAAGAAATGTTTCATGGGGGGAAGCCTCGTAATTTTAAAATAAATATAAATTATGAATGCATACCATAATGAAAGTTTTATTTTTCTTACTTTTAGCTTTATCACTGAGTATATTTTTAAAGTTTCTTTATAAAAAAACCACTTCAAAATATCAAGACATTTATGGGAGACAGGAGATCTTTAGACATTTCTATGTAAGTTTGTTTCTCAAAAAGACATGATTATAAATTTTAATTTATTATAATTAATTTCTGGTGTTTTACTCCACTTTTAGCAATAGTTTATTCAATGATGGTTTCTACTGGTCCAGTATGGTTCTACGAACTGGTAGTAGTGGCAGGCTCCACCCACCTGCCCTGGATGCTTCTGCACATGCACAGAAGCATTGTACATGCATGAAACAGTAGTGATGAGATTTAGAACCCATTACTGGCTCTATGTACATCCTGCACTAATTATGTATTTGGATGTCTTTTACTTTCCCATTGAGTCCCAGCAGGCCATTTCCTCCCTCGCCAAATCCTTACAGACCACCAGATCCCCACAGATCCTAGGCTTAATTCCCACCCACAAGCTCCACAACTTTATCTGACTTTCCCTTTGAAGAGCCCTGGGGCCTTCTGCAGCACAGGAATGCAAAATGTAACTTAATTTCACAACCATATTGAATTCTGGTAGTTGAAAACTTGGCAGATACTTTCAGAACTTTTCAGCAGTGGGAATCAGGTTTTCTACCATATATCCATTTTTGGAGAATTATTGGTCTCAAGCCTGACCTAACAATCTTTTTCCAAAAAAAGGGCATTTTAAAATGTGGAACAACATGCAATATTTTACTGCCTCCTTTGAAGCATTTTTATAAATAGACAATGGCTCCTTTAATTCTATTTTTCTATTTTAAATTCTTATTCTATTCTTATTGTTTTTAGAAATACTTTTTAAAATGGTTTTATCACTTTTAATGTTGTAAACTGCCAATGGTCATTATGAGTTGGTTGGTTGCAGTTAGCTTAATGAACAGACCAGAGGTGGGTTCCTAGCAGTTCTAACTGGTTCTATAGAACTGGTAATAAACCAGTGGTGATGTCACAGAGCCGATTCTGCTGGTGTTAGTCCATGGCTGTTGCCATCTTGTTTTTGGCTGTGTTTGCTACTTTTTTTGCTGACTTTTGCTTCTGCACATGCACAGAAGCGGAATTTTTGGCATTGTGCATGCATGCACAGCCATGCAGCACAGGAGGAAGCAAACTGGCAGTGAGATAAGTTAGAACCCATCCCTGGAACAGACTGAAGAAAGCATGTGATAGATAAGACAGCTATAAGCATCCTGTCTGTTCCCAAGAATCAAAAACAATTTCATATAATTAGACAACATGGTATGCAGGACATTCCAGGATTCAATATATCTAAAGCAATATTAACGGTGGCATGAAGATTAGTGTTTTTGAGATTTTGAGTGGTCACTTTCAGATTTTCTAGTCTGAAGAGAATAAGCTCTTCACTGGCCTAGAACACTCTCCTAAATTAGCGTTTAGCAGAGATTGCATATAAGTATTCTTTGAGTCTTTCACTGACATAAGGTAAGTGCAATTGTGCTAAATAACATGTCCAGTAAGCCCCACGTTAAGGTTTTATATTGCTTATATGCTAACCATCTGCTGACTGTTTCATTGCCTAGATTTCCCCAGAAAATCAGAGGGACATAACACTTAACAGAAGTTAATTCTATCAACAAGGTCTCAACAGGAAATTCTATCACAGCATTAAAAAATTTCACATTGTTTCATATGTTTTTGAACCAACCCTTAACAAACCTTCAAATATAATAAGAGTAACAGCATCAAATCAAACTTCACAACATAGAGGTCTAACTGTGGTTGCATTCATTACTCTTTAAAAAAAGCATAGCATGGGGAAAAGTGACCTGGGAATGTGTAATGGGGTGATAAAGATCAAGAGAAGTATAAAAGGGTATTGAAATGATTTGCCAGTTACTAAATGTCTGCAAGACTTTTGTGTATGGCTTTAATTGAATGAAAATTCTTTGACCCTGAGAATGAAAATGGATTGTTTCCAAAATATTTCAGAACTTGAACAGATAGACTATTTAAAAAAAAAAATCAAATATGCAATTAGTGTTGTGATTATTAAATCAAAATTTCATTTAAAAGAAAGATAAAAGGCAATAGGATGGTCCTTCCTTTATATATTCCGTAATATATGAGGCCTAAGCTACACAAAGTTAGTTTGAGAAATTCTGAAATTTAACCTCTTTGCTCATTGCAATAAAGAATTATGCTTTACAGATAGTGAGTTATCATAAAGGATTTGACATGACTGCCAAATATTACAGGGATGATTATTTTGTCTGAGAAAAGGAGAAACAGTGATGTGGTGTTGAATTCAGGTTCATTTTCAGAAAGTTATATTTGGGAGATGTTCTGTCTGGGTTCCTCCAGAAGCAAACACCAACCCAAAAAGAGAAGCCAGACACACTGATAAAAAGCTAAGGCAATTTATATAATTCAAAGCAAACACAGGTAACAGAAAATGTCCTTACAAACAGGAACACGCTGGAACTTCAAAGATGTTTCACGAAGGCCATGAAGTACAACAGGATTCTTGCTGGCAAAAACAACGCTGGAGATAACAACCATACGCCTCCCCCAAGTCTTCCAGACGGCTAGGCCACAAGCCAAGATCAGAGACACCGAGAAACAAAGCAGGGTCACAGAACTTCCAGTTGATAATGCTCCACATGGCTCCAAGGGCTGGCCTGCCTTTTAAACCCTGCTGAGGAGAACCACACCCAAACCCAGCTGTTGCCAATTCAGTGATGCCAATACCTTTCTAATTGGTCCGTCTCTGAGCTGCACGTCGCTGTCTCATGTCAATTATAGCCTGTGCTTCCTCATCCAATGAGGCCAGGCTACTGGCTGAGGAGAGCCCCCCCCCCCCCCTGGGGCTCTCAGGCTGCTCTCCCTCATCCTCTTCCTGACTTTCCTCTCCCCTGTCTGCCTGGTCCTCCCCCTCCTGTTCACTGTCCTCCTCCTCCGGGCATGGATCCAGCAGAGACGCAGCCGGTCCCTGAGGAGCCTCAGGCTGAATCACAACAGGAGATAAGTTCGGCCTAAATTTGTGAGATTGCACTGACAGGTCACACAATAATTCAGACAATATTTGAAGTAGAATGAATTAATGAGGTGATATTCCGATTTCTCTATCAAGTGAGGTTATGGAATTATTACACATGTTTCTAGAAGTACTCATAGATTGAGGGGAGAAAAGCTGAATACAGGATATTTAAATGGTACTTCTCCGAAGTGCTCTTATACCCATCATTTCAGATGGCATTGGTAGCATGTACAAAGCAGCTCATTCTTTATTATAGCTGTTCTTGCTATGCTCTGATAACACTCTGATCAATTGCAAACATGGGGTTATCCCTGAAGATGACTTACAAGCTTCAAATACTGCAAAATGCTACTGCAGCTGTCATAAATTTAACCAGTGTAGCTCAATGGGATCATATCACGGAGTTAAATAACATTAGATTGGCTGCCTTTTTTTTACTTTCAAGCTGAAGGCTACTTTAAGATTAAACATAGAGTCAAACTTTCTGCAAAAGAAAGTGCTTCCCATGATTGAAAAAGATTACCTATCTCTGAATTTCTGTTGCGGAGAAATTATTTTATACTCCTCCCCTCTTAATTTGACAGCAAGTTAAATTGCTTAATAGTCAGGCATTTCTGCTGCTTTTTAAATGTACGCTACTATTTTAAAGTTCACTGTGATCTTTATTTGACATTAGTTTATGGCTTTGTGGTATCATATTGACACATACAGTATTTTGGTTTGTATCTTTGCTTTATACTAGCCAGGTATCTTACAAAAGAGTAAAGTTAAATCCTTTTTTATAACCAAATGTATTTGCAATTTTGCAAAACCAGGATGGGTTAAGATTAATAAAGCCAACTTGAAATCTATAGAGTTCTTAATATAAAAAACCCCACAAAGACAAAAAGGGGGAGAGTTGTTGGACAAAAACCTGTGGGAGGAATGAAATTAAAATAAATTACTCCATCATATCCTTAATTGTTCATCCCAAAGAGAAGTAATATTTTTGTCTTGCTCCTTTTGCAACTACTAAATCAGCAATTTGTCTGACTTGTTGCCTCTTTCAAAATATTTGTTGGATATATTTCAACTTTTTTTGTCTCATTTGCTTCCATTATATTTAATTATTTAGAATAAGAGAGTTGGAAGGGACCTTGAAGGTCTTCTAGTCCAACCCCTTGCTTAGGCAGGAAACCCTACACCACTTCAGACAAATGGTCATCCAACATCTGCTTAAAAACTTCCAGTGTTGGGGCATTCCCAACTTCCGTAGCCAAGCTGTTCCACTGATTAATTGTTCTAACGGTCAGGAAATTTCTTCTTAGTTGATTCTCTCCTTGTTTAGTTTCCACCCATTGCTTCTTGTTTTATCAGCAGATGGAGAATAGTTTGACTCCCTCTTCTTTGTGGCAACTCCTGAGATATTGTAACACTGCTATCATGTCTCCCATAGTCCTTCTTTTCTTTACACTTTATTTGACCAATTGTGATTTGACACACAAGAAATTTGTCTCTTGTGCAGAAGCTATCAGTGTACATGCAAAACACCACCACCACCATCATTATCATCATCATCCCAATTAGGGGACAGAAGAGAAAATGAGAAGAAAAAGAAGAATAGTATATCCATACAGCATGGGTAAATATACTTAGACATAAAACAGTACTGTATTGTGAGGATTAGGTATTCAGAGTGTGAGAAAACGAGGGGAAAAAACTGTCCCTGTGTCTAGTTGTTTTGGCATGTAATTTATTTATTAATCAGATGTGTATGCCACCCCTCTCTGCAGAATCGGGGAGGCTCACAGCAATAATAATACAATGTAAACAAATCTAATATTTAAGTTAATATAAAACCCCAATTTAGAAACCAATCATACATACTAGCATACCATGCATAAATTTTATAAGCCTAGGGGGAGGGAAAGTATCAATTCCCCCATGCCTGACGACAGAGGTGGGTTTTAAGGAGCTTATGAAAGGCTAGGAGGGTGGTGGCAACTCTGATATCTGGGGTGTTGTGATTCAGCCTGAGGCTCCTCAGGGACCGGCTGGAGCTCTGCCGGATCCATGCCCAGAGGAGGAGGACAGTGACCAGGAGGGGGAGGACCAGGCAGACGGGGGAGAGGAACATCAGCAGGAGGAGGAGGGAGAGCAGCCTGAGACCCCCGGGGGGGGGGGCTCTCCCCAGCTAGTAGCCTGGATTCATTGGATGAAGATGCACAGGCTATAATAGACATGAGGCAGAGACGTGCAGCTCAAAGAAGGGGCCAATTAGAAAGATATTTCCATCCCTGAATTGGCAACAGCTGGGTTTGGGTGTGGTTCTCCTCAGCAGGGTTGAAAAGGCAGGCCCGCCCTTACAGTCTCATGGAGAGTTATCAACTGGGCGTCCTGTGACCTTGCTTCGATTCTTGGCGTCTCTGATCTTGGCTTGTGGCCTAGAAGCCTGGAAGACTTGGGGGACGCGTGGGTTTTATTATCTCCGGAGTTGTTTTTGCCAGCAAGAATCCTGTTTTATTGCCTGGCCTTCGTGAAACCTCTGTGAAACTGCATCGTGTTCCTGTCTGTAAGAACAGTTTTTGTTACCTGTGTTTGCTTTCCAGTATATAAACTGCCTTTGCTTTTTACCAGTGTGTCTGATACTCTTTTTGGTTGGTGTTGGCATCTGGGGGCACCCAGACAGAACACTGGGGGAAGTTGGTTCCAAAGGGTCGGGGCCACCACAGAGAAGGCTCTTCTCCTGGGTCTCGCCAAATGACATTGTTTAGTTGACGGGACCCGGAGAAGGCCAACTCTGTGGGACCTAACTGGTTGCTGGGATTCGTGCGGCAGAAGGTGGTCCCGGAGATATTCTGGTCTGGTGCCATGAAGGGCTTTATAGGTCATAACCAACACTTTGAATTGTGACCGGAAACTGATCGGCAACCAATGCAGACTGCGGCGTGTTGGTGTGACATGGACGTATTTAGGAAAGCCCATGATAGCTCTCGCAGCTGCATTCTGCACGATCTGAAATTTCCGAACAATACCCTATACAGACCTCCTGAGGAAAGAGTTTACTTACTTTAAGGTTACTTAAAATAAAATTTTAATGTTTATATTTAAGCGAGTTTAAATTTAAGTTGGCTATAAATTTAGTTACTTATACACAGCGGTGGGCTCCTAGCCGGAACGCTAAATTGGGCTTGCCGCCACAGCCCATGAGTGCTTGTGGGACCAGCACGATTTTGCTTCTGCACCTGTGGAGATAGAAAAATCACGCACAGAGCCACAAGTGTGCATATGTTTCGGTGAGGTTTTTTAACTTCTGTACATGCTAAAACATGGGCGCACCTGCGGCTCCGTGTGCGATTTTGCTATCTCCACAGGTGCAAAATTGCACTGGCCCAGCAAGCACTCACAAGCCATAGCGGCAAGCCCAATTTAGTGTACCGGCTGGAGCCCACCCCTGTTTATACAATTATTTATTTTGTTTTGTTCTAAATCTAAACTTGGGTTCAGCTTCCATCTTAGAATAGTTTTAATTACATTTTCACACAAGTATGAAGGTGGACTTCTCACAAGACACAAAAACGTATGACTGGCATAGGCAATTGGCAAAAAAACCCCAACCCCTAGGTTATTTGAATTAAATACATAAATTCAAACTAATATATTATTCACAATCTGCCTTTCATCCAGTTTGAACATTGTGATGTTATAACTAATAGTAGTAATTTAACCTTTGCAGTATAAATGTGGTGTTAGCACTATTTTAGATAAAGATATAAAATATGAAAAGAAGCCCAAATTAATATATAAAGGAATATAGCCTTAAAAGTGATACAAAAATAGAAACTGCTGACTTTGAAATTCTAGTCTTTGAAAATTAGGGAAAGGTTGGGAAAGGGATTTATAGTTTATGAATGGTATCCTGAAATAATGATGATGTCAGAAAACTGAAACATCAGGATCTCATAATACACTAGTTTCAGTTTTGCAGATGTGAGGCTAAAAGTTTAATTTAAATTTTAAAAAATTAGCACTTCCTTTAACACTGAGTTGGGATATAACTTGAAATAATGTTGGTGCTCCAAACAGCAATAAACATTAGCTCTGATATCTATGCAGTTCAGATACAGGAAAGATCAGGAAGTGTTCATCATTCTGTAAAAGCAATTGATAGTATTGCTTCTCTGAAGCTGCTCCCAAGGTTGTATTCGGTAAAGTTGAGGGCCTGCTGAGAAAGATGACAAGACTGTACTCTCCTTTAATCAACAATCAAGGACAGCCTGTGTTATTATCTTAGGCCTTAAAGGAAGGCTCAGTTGCAGCAGGAAATCATTATTTTTTAAAGTCCAGCATGAAAGTCGAAAGTAAGTCTCCTTGCCTTTTGGAAATGAGAGCATTTAGGTAGGGACTTCTGCAGAGTTTCCCAGCCTTCTCACTTGATTTTAAATTCCAAAATTGCCTGGTGACATTTACACACCTGAAAATGGCCAGGATTAAGAAACAATATCTTAATAAAGATTTAAAATGATCAAGTGGCAGTTTTAGTTGATCCCATATAAACCATTTTATCCATGCTATAGAAGCAATCAATTACTTATATGTATGCATGCTTACAGTTCTTAAAAATACATCTAACTTCAGCTTTAGTTAGTGAGAGCTGCTATTATGTTATTATTTGCTATTCATTGAATATGTGTGTACAGTACTGTAATAATGTGAAGAGAAGAATCTTAACTTTTATGTGGAAATATTTATCCTCCCTCTAATGAAATTGAAAGATATAACAATCTGACCAACAACATCCCTTGAACAAGTGTTGTGATTCAGCCTGAGGCTCCTCAGGGACCGTCTGCGTCTCTGCTGGATCCAGGCCCGGAGGAGGAGGACAGTGAACAGGAGGACCAGGCAGACGGGGGAGAGTAAAGTCAGGAAGAGGATGAGGGGGAGCAGCCTGAGAACCCCGGGGGGGCCTCTCCCCAGCCAGTAGCCTAGCCTCATTGGATGAGGAAGCACAGGCTATAATTGACATGAGACAGCGACGTGCAGCTCAGAGACGGACCAATTAGAAAGGTATTGGCATCACTGAATTGGCAACAGCTGGGTTTGGGTGTGGTTCTCCTCAGCAGGATTTAAAAGGCAGGCCCGCCCTTTCAGCCATGTGGAGCATTATCAACTGGAAGTTCTGTGACCCTGCTTTGCTTCTCGGTGTCTCTGATCTTGACTTGTGGCCTAGAAGACTGGAAGACTTGGGGGAGGTGTATGTTTTTTATCTCCAGCGTTGTTTTTGACAGCAAGAATCCTGTTTTACTTCATGGCCTTCGTGAAACATCTTTGAAGTTTCAGCGTGTTCCTGTTTGTAAGGACATTTTCTGTTACCTGTGTTTGCTTTGAATTCTATAAACTGCCTTTGATTTTTGCCAGTGTGTCTGGCTTCTCTTTTTGGGTTGGTGTTTGCTGGAGGGACCCAGACAGAACAACAAGTAAGAAGCAAATTCCATTTCTTTAGGTACATACAGTGGTGGGCTACTAGCCGGAATGCTAAATTGCGCTCACCATGGCAGCTCATAAGTGCTTGCGGGGCCAGCGCGATTTTGCTTCTGTACTTGTAGAGGTAGCAAAATCGTGTATGGAGCCACAGGTGCACTTGTGTTTGGGCGAGGGTTTTTTGCTTCCACGCATGCTGAAACATGGGCGCACCTGTGGCTCCATACGTGATTTTGCTATCTCCACAAGTGCAGAAGCAAAATCGTGCTGGCCCTGCAAGCACTTACGAGCCACAGTGGCGAGCACAATTTAGCATTCCAGCTAGTAGCCCATCAGTGGGTACATATCATTTTTTTTATTTTGGAAAAAAAGGCTAGGAACAAATGTAATCAAAAACATATTGTAAATGACTATCAAGTGAATCTCATAACAGTAATAATAGCTGAAATAGAGGCCTGCAAAAACAGTTCCTGCAATAGCCATCAATTGTAATTTATACCCAGCTGTCTTAACTTAGCAATGGAAAGATGAAAATTCATCCCAAAGCATTTCAGGTGACAGAGAAGAAAGCTGTTTTCCAAATTACAGATCCATTCTGACAGTTGCCCCTGTATTTGTGTTCTGAAATATACTAAATTGAAAAGGACAGAATTGGATGGATAACCAATAATGACTCAAGTCCTTAATTCAAATAGGCCACATATTATGGACACATCAATGCCACCTTCCATGTAACCTTCAAGTAAGTGCTCTATAATAAGCATTTTTCTCCTATTTCCCAATTTGAAAAAAAAAAACAGAGAAAAATTACATTACTAGATTTAGTAACTGATTTGCTAAATATATAGGTTAAGCTTGGATTTAAAGTGCTTGTAAAATAGTTGGTAATAATATGGAATAAATGCATTGTATTTGGCTCAGTAACGTTTTGCAATATTCTCTTTGCCCCCAAATAAGACAATTATAACCTAATTAAAAATACATTTAGAGATGCAATCAAAGTGTTAAATATAGAAATAAAGTGTTTCCTGAAATGAAACTATTATCTCATCTCAAGCCTTGCATGTGCACACAAAAATGTTTTTAATGCTCTGATCAGTCAAGATTTGGCATAAAATTGTAGCCATACTTTTATGCCTTTTATAACTTCAGAAAATCCATTCCTACTACTAGTAGTTTTTAGGAATGCAAGTAAGTTTTAATTAAACAAAATTTTCATTTTCTGGAGCCTTATCCAGTGAATATGCAGTTCATAATGATGATTAGGTTTAATTAGTTTAAGAATGATTTTTCAACTGTGAAACTAACTATTTGGGCTATTTTTGTTTTTTAAAAATTCAAATATGCAATTAGTGTTGTGATTATTAAATCACAATTCCATTTAAAAGAAAGATAAAAGGCAATAGGACAGTCCTTCCTTTATATATTCAGTAATAAATGAGGCCCAAGCTACACAGAGTTAGTTTGAGAAATTCTGAAATTTAACCTCTTTGCTCATTGCAATAAAGAATTATGCTTTACAGATAGAGAGTTATCATAAAGGGCTTGACATGACTGCAAAATATAACAGGAATGATTATTTTGTCTGAGAAAAGGAGAAATAGTGATGTGGTGATGAATTCAGGTTCATTTTCAGAAAGTTATATTTGGGAGATAAGTTCGGCCTTAATTTGTGAGATAATATGGAATAAATGCATTGCATTTAGTAACATTTTGCAATATTCTCTTTGCCCCAAAAAACTACTACTAGTAGTTTTTTAGGAATGCAAGTAAGTTTTAATTAAACAAAATTTTCATTTTCTGGAGCCTTATCCAGTGAATATCAGTTCACAATGATGATTAGGTTTAATTAGTTTAAGAATGATTTCTCAAATGTAAAACTAACCATTTGGGCTTTCCTGTTCATTTATTATAGTTTTCATTTTTATCACACGAAAGAAAAAGAGAAATCTTAGAGGTAAGAAAAATATCCCGATGTATTGCATTTTCCTTCCAATATTTGCATAATTTTCTTCCTTTCCTACCTCTATGGAACTGTTTTTTGTTTAAAACTAGGATAGCCTTAGAAGTCAGATAACTTCTCCCCAGGTAGGGGTTGCTGTTCCCGTCGCTCCTGGTGCTCTGTGCATTCAGCTTCGGGTGTCCAGCATTCATGTGCACACATCCCAGCAAAATGTTGCTTCTGCGCATGTGCAGGAAGAAAGAAAACCAGAGATGCCATATCAAAATAAAGAAAGACAAGCTAAAATCACTAGACTAACAAAACAGTCAGAGGCTCACTATTTATTTATTTATTTATTTATTTATTTATTTATTTATTTATTTATTTATTTATTTATTTATTTATTTATTTATTTAAAAAACAACTAAAAAGCCTTTATTATAAAAAACCAAACATACACACAAACATACCATGCATAGCTTGTAATAGCCTAGGGGGAAAGGATAACTTAACTCCCCCATGCCTGGCGACAAAGGTGGGTCTTAAGTAATTTGCGAAAGACAAGGAGGGTGGGGGCCGTTCTAATCTCTGGGGGGAGTTGGTTCCAGAGGGCCAGGGCCACCACAGAGAAGGCTCTTCCCCTGGGGCCCGCCAAATGACATTGTTTGGTTGATGGGACCCGGAGAAGGCCAACTCTGTGGGACCTTATCGGCCGCTGGGATTTGTGCGGTAGAAGGTGGTTCCGGATATATTCTGGCCCAATGCCATGTAGGGCTTTAAAGGTCATTACCAACACTTTGAATTGTGACCGGAAACCGATCGGCAGCCAGTGCAGGCCGCGGAGTATTGCAGAAACGTGGGCGAATCTAGGAAGCCCCACGATGGCTCTCGCGGCCGTATTCTGCACGATCTGAAGTTTCCGAACACTTTTCAAAGGTAGCGCCATGTAGAGAGTGTTGCAGTAATCGAACCTCGAGGTGATGAGGGCATGGGTGACTGTAAGCAGTGACTCTCTGTCCAAATAGGGCCGCAACTGGTGCACCAGGCGAACCTAGGCAATACTAAACCACAAGAATAGAATTACAAATACCAGAGCCATTAGGAATAACTATGGAACATATATGACAAAAGACAGGAATGTGCAAGTAGGAAATACTAATAAAACGTCTATTTGCAGATTTAATCAAGGACACAAAGAAATAGCTCAGGGCGAGGCACAAAGATTTAATCAAACATAAAGAAATGATCAACTCAGGGAAAGACAAAATTTAAGACAAAGGCTGATTAGCTTAAGAAAACACCAGAAGACACAGGACACACCTTGATTGAATCTTAAAAGCAGAGAAAAACAAACACAAGACAGGAGTAAAACCATTAACAACTCAGCACACACAAAGGGAAACATGCCACCACCCCAATAAGACAAAGAACTCTATGAAAAAGAAAAGTGTAAAAATGTACATGTACATCGCTGTCAGCTCACCTAGGATTGCTGGCTCACACTTCCGCTGGACCCGCTCTCCTGGGAAATAAAGGAAACCTGTTTTTCATGCAGCTGGTTTCAAATTATTGTGTAAGGGTCGAGATCTGCCCCCAGCTGGGAAATTCGAATCTTGGAGGAAGCTTTCTTCCAATTTAGCACCATCACACATGATGTTCCATTTTTCTCCTAATATTTTGGTGAATCTACATGTTAAATATTAACTCAAGCTGCTATATGTCTAATGAGAGTTGGGGTCTATTTACAAGGTTTTGCACACCTGGTGTTATTCTTGAGCATTATCTTATCTACTCTGACTCTCCAGAGATCCCAAAAGGTGTCCTTGAGAGAGGTCCCAAATTGGTCTCCTTGATTTATAAATATAACCTCCATATTTTAGGAGGTAGAAAGCCTAGGTTTATAAATCTTTTTACCTACCAATCAGAAAACACTTACAGTGTTTTAGGCTACATCCTGTATGTCACAGAAGTGAGTACACCCCCTTCACATTTTGTAAATATTAAAGTATATATTTTCATGTGACCACACTGATGAAATGACACTTGGCTACAATGTAAAGTAGTGAGTATACAGCTTGTCTAACAGTGTAAATGTGCTGTCCCCTCAAAATAACACAACATACAGCCATTAATGTCTAAACTGCTGGCAATAAATTGGCATTTATTTAGTCATTTTATCTAGTGTGTATTGGAGGTGATGACACTTTGAAAGCTATATGCAATGAAATTTCATTTTTAATATATGCCAATTAGTGTACATTCAAAGTGGCAAAAACTCTTCTCTCCTCTCAGTTTGAAATGAAGCAAAATGAGAAAAAAAATCAATTGGGAAAAGATTGATACTAGGGCAATATCCACCTATCTGTATTCTGGAAAAGCTCAGATTTGGAGAAACACAATTTTCTCCCCTATCCAAGGCCCTGATAAAATCTTGATCTTTACGCTGCTTTTTTCATTGAGAAAATTTGTACCTAATAAATCTACCAGCAACCAACAGCAAATAAGTTCAAATTGCTTTGATTCTGACTGTTTACATATCAGAAAGTTTATGTTGAACATTTTTGTGAGCTTGGGAGAACCTAAGGAGTAAAATGGATCCCTTAAGCCAATTTTCCCTTTGCACCTGCAAAGTAGGGGAGAGGGGAATGGCCTGAAAGACTAGGATTTAAGCTTTTAAAGTGACATTCTGGCTCCTAAAAAAAATCCAGTCTACCTGAAAAAAGAAAAAGAAAAATGGGAGATATCTAATATTGAATTGCCAGAAGAATAGTGATATTGTCAATTTAAAAATAATATCACATCAGATTTGATTTCTAGCATTATTAACTATACTTCATGATATGCAAGTTACTGTACGATGTTACTATATTTTTAAAAAAATGCCTATTACAGAGCCTTTTACTTTCAAAATCACTATTGTATTTTTGAAAGTAATTTCACTATTGTGTTTTTAAAAGTAATTATAAACCTAAGTTGTGGAGATTAGTATGTAAAGCCAAATAAAACAGGTTAAAATGTCTTTCGTGGAGTTATTATTTTAATTGTTTTATCTGTACTAGTATAACTGTCAAAGGAGATTGCCTAATGAGGAAGATTGATTCTGACAGACTACAGTAGTGTAACTACTGAATTGCTTTCTTTTAGCTTTAACTGATATGAGCAAGTCATGTTCATTTGGAGAATAATTAGACTTAATTGACAATGGTAAACATCTGGGACATTTTGTTAACTTCTCACTAACCTCTGAGGCATTTCATTTATTTCCTTCCCTTTCTCCCTCAATACTTCGCTCAGCAGCACCTTGAATTGTCTGCCAATTATGGTTGTTAAGGAGAAGATGCTAACTGCAGCTGATAGGTCATGATTAATGTTTAAGTTCTAAAGCCAGGCATTACTGGAAGCAATGTGAAAGCTGGCATCAGAGTTGGAAATCATTCTAAGCAAGACATCCATTTTGGAAGTGAATTAATCATATTCTATTTTGCTTGACTTTACAAAAACTGCAGTTTTAGGACTAGCCAATCTGCAGACCTATATCTATGGTTTGGCTTAATTTCAAATGCCCTTTGCAGTCTTATAATTATCTGAAAAAGAGATGCCTACCTTTCCTAAAGGACCTTACCATGTAGGAAGAAAATGAAACTGAGAGAGAAGGAAGTAGCTTGGCTCACCCCATCCTGCTGCTAGAAAATTTGGCAGGATAAAGTACAGTACCTGGCTGAAGAAAAGTAACAGGGTCTGTCCTAACGTCCTATGGCTCAACATAAGACCAAGAACATGTATTGTAAGCAATGGAGAAAATGCTAGATTGAATCTGTACACAGGAACATACATGACTTATATATGGAGTGTAAGAAGAATAAAGAAAAGCAAATAAAAAGGGATTTAATATTTCAGATGATCCTGGAGGAGTCATTAGAGGAGGACTCACCTGGCTAATGTCAAGTAGAGAAACAACCCAGCTTGCCAAATCCAGAAGTTGCCGCTGACAAAGAGGAAAAATCCAGGAATTAAGTTGTATTATGTATATGAAGATTCAGATGACCAGTGGAATTTTTTGAATTAAAGGCTTGGTTAGGCATTATCATTTCAGGGTCAGTAATTGAGAGGAACAGTGTGAGAAAAATAAATTAATAAATTAAGTTATTTAATTTATTAAATGTTCTGCCAGCGTATTTCAACTGTGCGTAATTACAGGGTAATTAGTCCAGGAAGACACACACCACACGATAAAAGTAAAACCCAAAAGTTTTTATAAACAGAAAAATAGAAACAGCTCCCCTTTTAAACGTCAAAGGGATTTTCTGGTACACACAAGGCACAGGTTAAATGCAATCCAATTGCTCACCCAATAACTGGGAAATTGAGTCCAATTCTAAAGTCCAGAGAGTCCACACACAATCTTGAACAGCACAAAAACGATCTTGACCTAACAATGAAACAGATAAACTAAAACACCAGGTTGCACTTTTATCTGTAGCAATAATTGCAGCAGCCCCACCCAACCATAGGTGGCCTCATTTTCTCTTGTAATAATCCTTTACTTGTTGTCTTCTATGCATCACTCTACGCATGCGTAGATGTATCATTAATTCTTGTTCAGAATCCAGGGATGATACAGATGATCGATCTCCTCCTGGGCTGTCTGCCAAACTCCCCTCTTCCCTGTCACTCACGCATCCTTGGTCAGAGGAAGCTTTGTAGGCAGATTCAATCGGGAGCAAAGCAGGCCTGCGGCATGTGGATGTTTCCCCCACATCCAACTGCACATTCCTTGGGGCAGGAGCTGCGCCAGAGCTAGCCACAACATTAAAGAAATTAATTAATAAATTAAAAGCAGAAAATGAGATAAAAAGAGCCAGGAAAATTAAATTTCATTTCTTATATAATTCTGTACATATGGTACATGTTGATTTTGTAAATAAAAATTTCACCCATATAACACACTAGTTTATTGGTATAGAAATCATAGTGTCCAGAATAAGATCTCTCATTTAGCTTAATTCTCTCCCTGTCCACACCACTGGCAATGCCCTCAAAAATTATCCCCGAAGATCAGAGGTATTAAATTTGGTTTAATTAAGGGCCACATCAGGTTGCCAGGATGGGCATGGCTAGTTCAATATCAGTTGTGTCAGGGGCACCTCTGGTGGCCTGGATGCAGTGATGGGGTCCTATGGGTAAAGTCAGGTGTGCAGAACCAGTATACATTTTTTTAGTCAGGTACGCAGAACCGCTAGAAAATTTTTGATTTTTTTTCTTTTTTTCTCTTCTGGGCTCTGAGTATGTTTTTCCTATTGCAGTAAATGAGGTTGAATGTGTATAATTTTAAAAGAACTGTGCATGCATGTTTGTATGTACATAGACATACAGTTTATATAGTAGATAATGTATATTTTTGAGTGTCTGTGTGTAATATGTATGTACACATATGGCATATATACATAGAATTAAATAGCATATTTTGGATGTTCAGTAATAGTAAATAGATAGGGAAATTGTATCTCTTTGAGGTGAGGAAAGGCCAGGCACCCTAACCCTAACTCAAACCCTTGACATGAGTGATGTCATGTTGACCACTCATATATCTATCTGCCTCTGAGTACTATTTGCTATGGGAACCCTGACACCTAATTTCAGATAACTTTTCAAAATATAATTGCACAGATTATGGCATATATTGTGCAAATCGTTTGAGGATATGTTTCAAGTCAACAAAATCACAGGAAAAGCAAACTTCTCAAAACTGCTTCATGAACCAATATAATTCACTTTCTTCCAATTTAATTCACTTTCAATTATTTTTGCTTACTTATTTACTTTGATAGCATTCATTTAACCATTGCTTTTGTAAATATGGATCAAGGCAAGTAAAGTAGTCACACAAATTCTGTTACTTGCCTTTCCTAATGAAGAGAACTATTGAATCGCGTTGATTCAATAATAGACAAAGACCATCGCAATGTGAAAAAAGCCCAAGGCCTTACCTTATTAATAAAGAGGCCATGAAGCCAAAAGAAGCATAACGAATCCTAACTTATCCTAAAACATATACATATGCTAACTCATTAATCCTAACTAATTTCACACAGCACCATTTATAATTCTCTGTTTTCTATGATCTAATGCAGCTAAAAGGCATGCACAGTTCTAAATGATGTTGTAATCCATGAGCCTGACAACATCATAGATAAGTAGATAAGGCTGCAGATATAGCGAGAAGCGAGAAGCTAGATAGAAGAATGTGCTTAATGATGCCAGCCTGAACTCCCATCCTTTCTCATGATTCCATCCTGCTCCTGAGAACATGAACTTTCCCTGAACTTTCCAGGCCTACCAGAAATCTGTAATTGCAAAGCCTGAACAAAACTCATGCTAACAGCATAATGTGAATTTAATAAATAAATATTCCGTGAGTGGATTTCTGCCATATCTGGGCATGCCCATCCATATGACCTTTGATCCGCGCAGGGAATACTACAGAGAACGGTGTACCTTTTCATTGAGGAGAATCAAATATAGCAGAAATATATTATCTATTGCATGTATAGTTTATTCAATGTATGTATCCCAATGGCTGAACCACAATCAAATCAAAATATGATTATTAATTAGAAACAATGCCCACTTTAAGTTGGAAGTTGCCAAACATTACCATATTTATTCACCAAGAACCAGAAAAAAAATGAAGAGCTGACAGCTTTTTTTGAGCCAAGCTATACTAACTGGTACTTAGTCTTTACTAATTAGTAATAGCTTGACATTACATTCCTTTTGAAATTCAGACAAGAGAAGTTATTAATTTTGAGTTTTTCGTACTATTGTGGTCTATTGGGAATTGGCTCAGATTTTATCCTTACAATAAAATAATTAGAAAATATGACACCTTGCAAAAAGATGAAATTTTTTTTTAGAAAAAATAAAATTAGAATTGCACGAAAAGAGAATTGAAACCTCTTAAGATAAATAAATATAACAGTGGAAAAAGAATCAGAAGCTTGCAAAGATGAAACTGGCTTAGATTTGAGGCCGAAAATGTTGTCTGGGATTATCTATGATAGATGAGCAATCTATTTTGTGATTGAATGGGATTCGTTCAGATTGAATCCTGGAAAACTTTTGGATCATAAGTTAAATTCTCCTCCCCCTTACCTTGAAACTTTGAATCTATCCCTAAACAAAGGAGTGAAAATAACATTGCAAAAATGTTTAACATTCAAACCATTGCTGTAACATTACAGAAATCCACAATGTAAAAATCTGATCACTACAGTGATGGGCTCCTAAGGGTACGGTCAGGTACACAGAGCCGGTAGTATATTTGGATTTTTTTTCTTTTTTTCCCTTCTGGGCTCTGGGTATGTTTTTCCTATGGCAGTAAATGAGGTTGAATGTGTATAATTTTAGAAGAGCTGTGCGTGCGTGTGTGTACATATCCTTCATATAGTAGATAATGTATATTTTGTGTGCCTGTGTGTAATATGTATGTACAGTATACATATAGCATATCTACATAGAATGAAAAATTATATTTTGGATGTTCAGGAATAGTAAGGGAAGTTGTATCTCTTTGAGGCGAGGAGAGGCCAGGCACCCTAACCCAAACCTTTGACGTGAGTGGTGTCAATTTGGCTACTTTTAAGCCAGTCACATGATCTTTAAGCCACCCCCCAGTCGCATGATCATCAAGCCATTACCACCTGCTCACATGACTGGCAAAATAAGCTACGCCCACAGTATGGTAGTAAAAATTTTTGCAGCCCTTTCCTGGATCACTAGAAGGATTACGGTAAATATTTGTTTATACATTAATGAAGTCAGAGCTGGTTTTGCCCTTTTTAATTTTTTTATTTTTTCCTGTTAGAAATTTAATTGAGGTGTAGGTTAGCTTTACAGATCAAGAGAAGATTTAGAGAAGTGGCGAGTCTATGTTCTAAGCATTTTTTTTTCTGCAGTTAGTGTCAGGCCAAAGCCATTTTAGTTGGGGTCTTTGGCCTGCGATACTTTGTGCTATTTAAAATGTATTCTTAGCTGCCACACTTTATCTTATTTTAAAATGTATTCTTAGCTGTGTGAACTGGGGAGGAGTAATTGCATGAGGGATGTCTGCATGTAGCCATCACAAATTCCTTCTAGATTGTCAAGGTCATCCTTTGTCTTTGTACTTCTGCACCTGCACGAAAGGAGGTGGGAGTTGCTCCCAAGTCAGCACATGAGGATTGGTCAATGTGATGGATTTGGGGCATGTGGGGACAAGGGATTGAGCTTTCAACAGGGCGGAGAAACCCCTGGACTTCAGTTTTGGGTTTCTCCCAGATGTTCCAAAATAGCTCTGCTAATAAATTGGAATTTTGAAGAATACTTTGCCTTGGATGCTGATTTAATTTTTGATGCTATTTGGAACTCTGACAGTTAGTCCCCATAGATGTAGGGGTTTATTAAAAAATAAGTAATATTTTGACATGTTAAAAATGGATTTTGCAGTGTTCACTAGATTAGGTAGTCTAGTTTAATGAAAAGAAGGACTAGCGAAGACATGATAGCAGTGTTCCAATATCTCAGGGGTTGCCACAAAGAAGATGGAGTCAACCTATTGTCCAAAGCACCTGAGGGTAGAATAAGAAGCAAAAGAGTACAAATTAATCAAGGAAAGGAGAAACTTAGAACTAAAGAGAAATTTCCTGATAATTGGAACAATTACTCATTGGAACAGCTTGCCTCCAGAAGTTGTGAAACCTCCAACACTGGAAGTTTTTAAGAAGATGTTGGATAACTATTTGTCTGAAGTGGTGTAGGGTTTCCTGCCTAAGGATGAGATTTTCTGGTTTTATAATAATGATATGTTAAGTGACAACTATTTGGCAACCATTTAAAGAATTTTAATACAGATATTGAGCATGCTAATTAGCAATAGACCATTTCATCTACAGAGCAATGGCCTGAATCTAGTGCAAACAAGCAGTAAATGGAAATTGTCACCACTTGATAGCTTTTAAGTGAACTCCAGTGAATGAACTTGTAGAATTAGTTCAGTTCATAGTGGTTTGCATAACTGAAGGAAAAAAATATCTCATGACAGTTGGCACTAATTGAAATCTTTACAGGTGGCTTCAGTAGGCAGAGCGATGAATTTGTATCCTCAGAAGTTAAATTAACCTTTGGGGGCAAATAAGTTTTCTTCATGCATCTTAATCATTTTGGAGAGATTCAGCAATGTATTTGGAGATACTTTATCCCATTTTTCAGGCATTGGCGTACAATTTTCATTGTTCTGTAAGTTCAGAAAAGTTTGTCAGCATATACCATCAGAATAGTTCTGCTTCTATCCTTTGTATCAAATAAAAAAATATTGGCATCATGTTTATTATAGAGTTTTATTTCATGTAAGACCATTTAATATTGTTTCCCTGTCACCTAACAAGGCAGTCAAATGATAAAATTTTATTTTCAATGTCATGGTGTAAAGTCTGCCTCTTGCTTTATTCCTTGACTTGCATCATGACATGAAGATGCAGATTTGTTCACTTTGGCAAAATTTATTTATTTATTTTGTCCAATACACAATGAGGGTTTTAGTGGGTATACAGTGATCCCTCTATTATCGCGAGGGTTCCGTTCCAAGACCCCTCGCGATAATCGATTTTTCGCGATGTAGGGTTGCGAAAGTAAAAAAACCATCTGCGCATGCGTGCCCTTTTTTTCTATGGCCGCGCATGCGTAGATGGTGGAGTTTGCGTTCCCCGCCGCCCACGCAAAGGGGAAACCCCGATTCGGCTCCTCGCTGCTGCTGCGCTACCGAGCAGATCAGCTGCTGGGCGGCTGAAGGAACCTTCCCTGGGTCTTCCCCCTCTTGCTGGTGGGCGGGCGAGCGGTGGGCATCAGCGAGGAGCCGGGGTTTCTCCTTTGCGTGGGCGGCCGGGAAGGCGAACTTCCGCGTTTGGCTTCAGGACTCAGCTGGGAAGCGGCGCGGCTGTTTTAAAAGGTCGCAGCCGGCCTGGGGGGCTTCCCAGCACCCCCCTGAACCCAGATTGGGGGTTCAGCGGGGTGCTGGGAAGCCCCCCAGGCCGGCTGCGACCTTTTAAAACAGCCGCGCTGCTTCCCAGCTGAGTCCTGAAGCCAAACGCGGAAGTGGTTTTTTTTTTAATTAATATTTTTTTAAAAATCGCGATATAGCATTTCGCGAAGATTGAGATCGTGAAACTCGAGGGATCACTGTATATATATATATATATATATATATATATATATATATATATATATATATGTTTTCGTAGATTTTCACGGGTACAGGTATGACGGTCTTGGTATATTCGGGTTTCTTCCCGTGTAGGATTTGGAAATTTTTCAGGCTGGTGTTTGCCTTAGGATAAGGACAGAAACACCAGCCTGAAGATGACGAGTGAGACCTCGTCGAAACGTCGCCAGAAATTTCCAAATCCTACACGGGAAGAAACCCGAATATACCAAGACCGTCATATGTGTGTGTGTGTGTGTGTGTGTGTGTTTGTGTGTGATTTTTTATGTCGGATCACCCTGGTATATTGAAGGAATGTCACAGCTCCTTTTTGCCTCTAGGCCCAACCCAGGACCATTTCAAGGCAGTTAATTTATTCATAGCCGACAACTATATTCTGTATGTATCAAATATTTTTAGCTGAAATTTTAAAATTAAGGGAGACTAGGATGGTACCATTTCAGCCTTGTTCTGGCCTCATCAACTAGCCACACCCTTTCTTACTGGGATTCGATCTGGCAGCCTCTGCCTTGTAAGGCAGAGAATTAGCAATTGAGCCACCAGACCTTGATCCCTCCAGCTCCAGCTCACATAGCCCCTCCCTGGTACAGAGCTGGAGGGATCAAGGTCTGGTGGCTCAACTGCTAATTCTCTGCCTGTTTCCAGGTAATACCAATCTTTATTAGAGACAATTGGCTGACTTGATTTGTGTTACAATGGTCAAAAAGATCCCTTCCTAAGATTAGAATGTAACTTGAGTTTTTGAGTTACTTTTCTGAAAAATGAAGGGCTCATTTTAGTTTGGATGATTAATACTCTGAGAAGGAATAAGTTGTCAAATTCAATGAAGTCAAAACATCTGGATATGAATTTGAGGTACCCCTAGGCTTATATAGTTTATGTATGGTATGACTGTGTTGTTTGGCTTTAATGACAGGTTTTTAGATTTTTTAAAAAATATTGGATTTGTTACTTATTATTGTTGTGAGCTGTTGTTGTTGTTATTATTATTAATATTATTAATTTGGGTGTAACAAATCAAACTGATAAAAACTGGAAAATAATAGTAGAGTGGTAGTATTGATAGTAATAGTAGTAGCAGCAATAATAATAATAATAATAATAATAATAATAATAATAATAATAATAATAATTATTATTATTATTATTATATCATATGTGGTTATAATCTTTTTGATTAGTATTTGTAGAGGGAGATAAATATTGCAAGCTTCATGTTCATAGATGATCCAGAAAGTATGCTGTCTGTTTTAAAAACCCATTCCATTGTAATCTGTATCACATGAAATTATTCTTTTTCTCCTTTATATTTTTATTCTTTGGATAAAGGCCCCTTTTGGAAATAAATAACTCTCTAGAAGGTCATCCTTTTTGTATTTTGTGGACAGAATTCCATAATAAAGTATTGTGTAACAGTAGAGAAAAACTGGATGGATACACAAGTGCATGTGCCTTTGGGATTTCTAAAATTTCAATTCTCTGCCACTTTATCTGAATTGTCCTGGAATGAATCTGTACTCCTGGCAATGCAATTATTTGTTCAGCAGTTTATGGAATTCTCTAGGCCAATAATCAATTTTCTGCTGCTGACATAACAAAGACAAGAAAAGAAGATACAGTATGTGAGGTAGCTACTGATGATGAATGAAGACTAACAGACTCAAAGATGGATTGGTATTTGGCTTTCCTGTCTGCTCAGCACCTGCAAACATTGAACATCTGAAAAAGGTGCTCCAAACAAAGAAATAGTAGGATATAAATATAATACATAAAAGTAACCCTAAATAAAGATCATAGTGGTAAAAAGGATAAATTAAAACATGGATTATCTAACATCCGAAAGTCCCCTCCTCCTCTCCCCCCTCCTCCGCCTCCTCCCCCTCCTCCATATTCTCTGTACTTACACGCTACAGGGCATTGAATGCCAAAACAAGTAGACACCAAGAAAGTTTTTTCCCCTGTGCCATCACTCCTGAACATCTAATTCCCAATGTCTCCTGTCTAAGTATATTTATTTATGTAGTATGACTGTATTACATTTATCCTATTCATCTGTTCCATTACCTTCTCTTATTGGTATCATTATTGTCATTATTACCCCTTTGATATATGATTATTATTATTTTTTTATTTTTCATATACCCAGAGAGCTTATGCACTGGAGACAAATTCCTTTTGTATCTAAACACACTTGGCCAATAAAGAATCCTATTCTATGTCTAAACATTCTTGAATCAGATAAAGGAGAAAATGAAATAAAATGATGTCTCGTTTCAATATAAAGGATGATAGTTCCCAAACACCCATTCTTTATCTGCTTCTGCATTTTGTCTTCCATAAAAAAGTTGTCAAAAAAGATTCTCTAGTGCATAAATTAATAGTGCCAGTGGGAATTGGGTAAGTTTGACTGATAGAGAAACTTAATGTGGAAAAAGGGAATTCTGAGATGTTTTATAAAATGATTGATAACTATATCTCCATTTTTATGTGGCAAATGGATAATTAGACAAGACGTTTCATGAGAAGGAAGACAGGAAGATCCATGAGAACATTAATATTTGGAAGTATATGTGTGTGTGTGTGTGTGTGTGTGTGTGTACCTATACATATACCTATACATATACCTATACATATATGTCTACACATTGCCTAAAGCGTAGCACAGGATAATTACCCCCTAAGAGTGGATTACATATTGTGCTAAATGATTATACAGTGATCCCTTGATTTTCGCGGGTTCAAACTTCGCGAAACGGCTATACCACAGTTTTTCAAAAAATATTAATTAAAAAATACTCCGCGGTTTTTTTTCTATACCATGGTTTTTCCCACCAGATGACGTCATACGTCATCCTAAGAGTCACTTCTCTCTCTCTTTCTCTCTCTTTCCTGTCATTCTCTGCTTCAATCATTTTCTCATTTCTCTTTTTTCTCCCCCTTTTTCTATCATTTTTCTCTCTCTCTACCTTCCACTCTCCCCCCTCTTGCTCTCTCTCTCTTTTTCACTCTCCCTCTCTCCTTTCTATCTCACTCTGTCTGTTGCTCTCTCTCTGTGAGAACGCCTGCCCCGCCTCTCCTGCAGCCCCCTCGCTGACAGCTGGGATGAAAGTGCTCTCAGCTAAGGGACTGCGAAAGGGGCGGGGCGGGCATTCTCAAAGCACTCAGAGTGGCTAGCGGCCGAATGAGGACGAAAAGCTGTAGCCGCCAGCGCTGCTGCAGGTGGACCCGTGCCCCAAGAAAGATGGTGAGAGGAGTGGATTGGGCGGGAGGGGGTAGCGGCAACGGGGCCAGAGGCGCTGGGGGGGCGGGGGCGGCCGACATTCAATCTTTGCCAGCCTCCGCACTTTTGTCACTCCCCACCCCCAACTTCAAGCCCGGCTCCTTGCGCTGCCTTGGAAAAGGGTGCGTGGGGGTAGTTTTTGGCTGACCATAGCCAAAAATTGTGTTTTTACTTCCGCATCTCTACTTCGCGGAAATTCGACTTTCACGGGCAGTCTGGGAACGCAACCCCCACGAAAATCGAGGGATCACTGTATTTTAATATATTCATTTATTTTATATTTTGTTTCTGTGGATCCAGCTTTTGCATTTCAAACTTACTTTGTTGTGTCCAGACTATTGTGTTTGGTATAACAAAGTTCAAGTTTTAAAGATTGGGCATATTTGCTTATTTAATGATCTATTAGTATGCTATCACATTTTGTGCAGCATTCAATGGGGAATGCTACTTAATAAATTGTAGCGTGTTCTTCCCAATTAGATGACATTTCCTTTGATCTGTAAGCATTTAGTATGTTAATAAATAGAGGTAATTTTGAAGGCACAACTAAATGGAACTTATTAGTGTGGTCATTTAATCATTAGAACAATTAGAATGAAATATGGGAGTAAGTGTTACAAAGAGATAGAAACATGCTGAATTGTGATTTCTATCTCCAGAATTTAAGAGCCTTTTAGTAACTGAGTTGTCTATAACATAAAAATGTATAATCCACAGTTTTGCCAGCTAGTAAGGCATTAACACTGATATTTCAAAATAGCAAATTTGTAGTTTTTGTTGTAAGTGGATATTTTTGTGTATTTGTCAACCTCACTTGATGAATCAGACCAGGATTCTGCAAAAAGGGCAAAACTACTTGTATTGAAATTGCATTAGCCTTGCTAAGACCACATTTGGAATACTGCCTGCACCCAGTTTTAGTCACTACGATGTAAAAAAGTTGTTGTCTAGAATGAGTGCAGAAAAGAATAACAACGATGATTGTGGAATGGAGGCTCAAACAGTAACTGGGTATTTCTATTTTAATGAAAAGAAGGACTATGACATGATAGCAGTGTTCCAATAACTCAGAAGTTGCCAAAAGAAAATGGAGTCAAGCTATTGTTCAAAGCCTGAAGGCAGGACAAAAAGCAATGAGTGGAAATTAATCAAGGAGAGAAGCAACCTACTAGAACTAAGGAGAGTTTCTTGACAGAATAATTAATCAGTGGAACAACTTGCCTCCAGAAGTTGTGGGTGCTCCAAAACTGGACATTTTAAATAAGAAATTGGGCAATCATTTGTCTGAAATGGTATAGAATTTCCTGTCTGAACAAGGTGTTGAACTAGGACTTCCAAAGTCCTTTTCAATTCTCTTATCCTATTAACATAATCTTGAAAGTCTGCACTTCTTCCCTTTCTTTTTATTATAGTTCATTCAATTAGGAGGCATCTGTCTCAGCTTTTTGTAAATGTTATCTTGGTGTTTTGGATTTGCAAAATGCTTCAGTCCCTTATGTCTAGCAACAGCTCCTCTGAATTTTCATCAAGGTCAACATCCTTATCCTCTATAATATTATTCTATATTAACTATATTGAATTATTTATTTATATTATATTTTAGTCACAACAGTTTGCAACAGTCTACATCTTTCAATGTCACTTTTGAAAATACTTAAGCAAGGCTGATTCAGAAAGGAAAAATCAGGGCCATGCATTAATTGAAGAATGTTGGGGTTTTTCTTATGATGTATTTTGGTTTGACCAATCCAGAATTAGTTGGAGACAAAAAACAAAAAGGGCACATTTTAATAATATAAAGATATAGAGAATGTGGTAAAAAACAATGGTACTACTAAGCACTCCAGATTTTAAACAAGCCATTTCTTCATGTTTTTGTTATCCTAAGAATGTTGGTATGTTTCATTGATGCCTTAGCAGTATTTCCAAAAGGGTGGTATGTGTACCCCCAGGTACACAAGAATGTTGGTATGTTTCATTGATGCCTTAGCAGTATTTCCAAAAGGGTGGTATGTGTACCCCCAGGGGTACGGGAAGAGTTTGGTGGGGGTATGCATTCAGAAAAAGTCCTGAAATACATCTTGCCTTTTCCAACTTCATATTTATGTGAAGTTGCTTTTTCAGCATTTGTAGACATTAAATTAAAAAAAAAGGAACAGACTATTGGAAGTGGAACTGCATCTCAGATTAAAATTAACACCTAGGGAACCAAATTATGATGATCTGTCATCTCAGCACAAACAGTTTCATCCTTCTCATTGATCCAAGTAAATGTTATTTATAATATAACTTTAATTTAGATTTTATTGTGAATATTTTTTATTTTTCATTTATTATTATTTTGTGTAGGTACCAAAAAAAATAAATATATTTTGATTGTTATTAAAATAGATCCATTGTCTTTTGATGAAGGGCACTATGCGTTATGAAAATTATAGAAGGGGTACACATATGTCAAAAGTTTGGGAAATACTACCTTATAGCATAGCAGTGTTTCTCAGCATTGACAACTGTAAGATGTGGAGATAATTCAGTAATGGGTTGCTACCAGTTTGTCCTGGATCAGGTGAACTGGTAGCGGTGGCAACAGGAGGCTCCATCTACCCACCTTGGTGTCTCTGCATATGTACAGAAGTGCCGTGTGGCGAACTGATAGTGAAGATAATTGAAACCCAGAATTCCTCATCTAACACAACTTAAAGTCCATACATCTTATAGTTGCTAGGGTTGAGAAACATTATAGTAGAACAATATTGTTTTAGTCTCCTAATAACTCCTCCCCTTCCAAGACACTGTGATATTCTCTGATGTTTAGCAAAAGCGTACACAATGGTGAGACCCATAGATTTCAGTGGGGCTTAGTTCTGATACTATGAGATGAGAGGAGTGATCTGTTACTTTCTGGCAGGATAGGTTAAAGCTCTTCAATGGTTCAGAATATTTGTTTGCTGCTGACAGTATTATCTCCAGCCAATTTATTTCAGCCTTGAAATGAGAATGTTTCATTCCGATCAATAGAAAGACACTTGGAAGAAGCAATTTATGCCTTCTTTGAATCTTATCCTTGTAATCGCTCAAGCGCTAGCCTTCAAAACAGAGCAAAATAGTAGCCTGGTGACTGGGGGTGGGGGGGAGTAGTAGTATACACTTGGTTTACTATGGTTCCAAGTATACATCATATGACAACAGCTTACATTAGAAATAGTTCACTAAGTTATAGCTTCTGGACAAAAAGGCAAGTTAAAAGAAAAACACCCAATATCAACACACTGGTGATTGATGAAAAAGTTTTCCAAAATTTACTCAAGGACACTTGAATTTCTTAATGTATTATTCATCATTTCAGTGAAAATAGAAAAGTTTATATCAATAGTAAAATTGAGGACTTGAACAAGGGATAGATAAGTCAATCTCTTACTGCCTTTTCGCTTATAACTGTATTTATGTCTACCTTTTACTTTAAATTTCATTAAAACATTACCATAAATACATAAAATCAAATTATTTTCACACAAAGAACTGCAGTTTTAGCATTTATTTTAATTACTTAATTCATTTTGCCTGAAAATAACATCTTCTGCTACTGCAATACAATCCTTTAAAATAGTATCCTAATATAACATCAAGTATTCTTGCAACAGCAACAAGGAATGTGGGTTTTAAATGTGGATTTATTTTCATTCAAAAGTCCTTAATCCATCGCTTTATACTGGCATTCCAGACTCTCAAAAATATTTCAGTATTGAAAGGAGCACAAAAAACATCTGAAATAAAGAAATAAATATATAAAAGGATACAATGGGACTTGCTCTGTAATAACAGTAGACACTTATCTATGGAGCACTGGTGAAATAGTCATAAATAAGAGAACATTATTTAATGTTTTAAAATAAGTTCAAAATTGAAGAAAAAAAGATGAACCCTAATGTAGTTTTTCAATTCTTCATATTTTCTGCCACTAATCCTGATGCTGAAATACAGCTGAAGTACTAATAGAATATAAATAATAGAATAGTGAGTATTGAGCCCCAGAAGAAAGAGACTGAAGGGAACTCTGAAAATTCAAAAATTCAAGAAAAAGGATTTTTTTCCAGAATTACACAGGACTGAGGGTTGGCAGACTGAAGTAAGCAATGATCCAGAGAAAAGGAGGTATCTTATGGATTAAAGTAATGAGAAAGAAGACTATGGCATTTTGGAAAAAGCAACCGAAATCTAGAAAGAAATTCCAGAGATAATATCCAAATTAACTTTTAGGAACAATTGAAGATGTTTTTAGTTGGCTACCAGGTGGTTTTTTAATATTTTTCTCGGGTTTTTAAAATTGTGTTCTTTTATATGGTGCTTCTGTCTATTATTTTAAAATGATAAGATTGACATTTATAGAAACATAGAAGCATAGAAGACTGACGGCAGAAAAAGACCTCATGGTCCATCTAGTCTGCCCTTATACTATATCCTGTATTTTATCTTACAATGGATACATGTTTACCCCAGTCATGTTTAAATTCAGTTACTGTGGATTTACCAACTACGTCTGCTGGAAGTTTGTTCCAAGGATCTACTACTCTTTCAGTAAAATAATATTTTCTCACGTTGCTTTTGATCTTTCCCCCAACTAACTTCAGATTGTGTCCCCTTGTTCTTGTGTTCACTTTCCTATTAAAAACACTTCCCTCCTTAAGACCTTCCACCATTCTTGTAGCCAGTCTTTGGACCCGTTCAATTTTGTCAATATCTTTTTGTAGGTGGGGTCTCCAGAACTGAACACAGTATTCCAAATGTGGTCTCACCAGCTCTCTATATAGCGGGATCACAATCTCCCTCTTCCTGCTTGTTATACCTATAGCTATGCAGCCAAGCATCCTACTTGCTTTTCCTACCACCCGACCACACTGCTCACCCATTTTGAGACTGTCAGAAATCACTACCCCTAAATCCTTCTATTCTGAAGTTTTTGCTAACACAGAACTGCCAATGCAATACTCAGATTGAGAATACATTTGGAAACATTAAACTGCAGTTTCCATTGCTTTGACCATTTATTTATTTATTTGTTTTTGGAAAATGTATATTGCCACCTACTTGTTCACATCAGCTCAAGGCAGCTTATAGGAAATAAAAACACAATATAAAAGAAATAATAACAAAAAATTAAAATAGTAGAATAATAATGACTGAAAAGAAATGTAGAAATATTGTAACAAAAATAGTTGCTGCATAGTTGTTTCAGAGGTCAGGCAGTTACAGCATTGCTTTTTAAGCACAGCAATTTTAATTAAACACACTCAGTAATTTTAAAAGAATGGCTCATCCAGTCTATTCATTAAGCACTTTGATTGCCTTGCTTTTACTTAGCAAAGTTTTTTTTAAAGTATAACAAACACACTATTTTTATTTTGATCCATAATTTTATGTGTTTCTGACAATTGCAAATATAATTGTTGGAAACTGCTAACAGTATAATAATAACCTCAAACTATTAATTTCTATATTAAGACAAGTAAATCTGCCTATTTTCTAGGAGTACGTGGATTTAGTTCTAAATTGTGATGGTGCAGTGATTACAGTGTAGAATTGCCTATTGACAGCAGATCAGCCGTTTAAATCTCACTGGCTCAAGTTGACTGAGCCTTCCATCCTTCTGAGGTCAGTAAAATGAGAACCCATATTGTTGGGGATAACATGCTGACTCTGTAAACCACTTAAAGAAAGCTGTAAAGCACTGTGAAGTGGTATATAAGTCTGCTATTATTAAGTCACTGTATTACAGCATTTTGTGCCAATCAATAAAATAGTACGCTGGAAATCCTCAAGAGATCATTTTTATTAGGTTGCTGATATATTATTCAAAAACTTTAGAGGAGCGGGCAGTAACATGTATGAATCAGCTACAGTTATTTTCTAGTGGTAGTAGGTTTAAAATAACACAAAAGATAACAATTATCAATAGAAGAGAATATGAATGTAATCTGAATAATGATACAGTTTTACGTTTTCAAAATTGTAATCATCTTAATATATATATTTAAAGCATAGCTGCATGATCTTTAGCCCATGGATTATAGCCTTTATGTAGTTTGCATGGCCCTCAAAAACCCTTTATCCATGGTGGGTGAGCCCCAAGCTTTCCACCTGTTTTTGTGCTTGTTTTGCAGAGCAAAGGAATAACAAAATCATTACTGTAAGCTTTGCATAAGACCAATACTTTGATAGCTTTCTTAACTGGGAAGAGGGCTAAGAACCCATCCATTCTGAGATATTAATTTGTACATGATTTTCTTCTTGCATTTTTTTTAGAGATTATCTGTTTTCTCAATGATTCTTTTAATCTACTTTATAAGTAGATAAACCCGTGTTCAAACTCTGTTGACAACACCTGTGTTCAGTTTGAGATTTATTTGATTAAGTCAGGATTTATCAGTGGTTGAATATGGTTTGAGGGGTTTCCAACCCCCCCACCAGTGGGTTGACCTCAGGGATGAAAGAAGGCAACAGACACAGCACTGGTTCAAAGTGAGACAACCTCAATCTGAAGACCAGGACTCTCTTTTATTGGGTTACATATGCTAAGCAGTTACACGTATAGCAATGGCTCACATGATTACTTTTGTCCTATGTATGAATTTCTTGCTGTGCCACAGTTACAATTTCCAACCCCTCTATTGAGTTGTCTCTACTGACGTATTGCTTCATTATTAGTTCTGCTTTTCTCTCTGATCTTCCTACCATACTACTAGGTGACAGGTTAGTGGTGATATATTTCATATAAGGTCATACTTCTCATGACCATGGTACTGTTATTAATTGCTCCATTGTGTTACTGCATAACTTCCTTTAATATGTGGATATAATCCATCTTGCCTTATATTGTGTACTCATACCTACCCAGGTCATCCTGCCGTTCTCCAATCGCACGTTGACCCAAAGGTCCAGCATGAATTATTACAACAATGGTTGCTGGGAGGAAAAAAAAGGGAAAGGTGGTCAGATTGTGCACATCCATTCACTTGGGATTGGAGGGATGTGTAGGATGTAATATATATGTCCATGAGGGTGAACCTATGGCATGTGTGCCACAGGTGGCACACAGAGCCATATCTGCTAGCATGCGAGCTGTTGCCATAGTTCAGCTCCAACACATATGTACGTATTGGTCAGCTTATTTTTGGTTCATGTGGAGGCTCTGGGATGGCATTTCTGGCCCCCAGGGACATTGGGGGCATTTTCACCCTCCCCAGACTCCATGGAAGCCTTTGGAGCCTGGGGATGGTAAATATGGGCCTACTAGGCCCACTGGCCTACCAGAAGTTGCGAAATGGGTGAGTGGGGGGCTCATGTGCCTTGGGTAGCACAGTATAGAGGGGGTCATGTGTACATGCACAGAGGGATAAGATAAAAGATAAATAGAGACAGATGTGTGGGATGAGAAGGAGGAGGAGGGTAGAATGGGGTGGTCAGAAAAAGATCAATGATAATAGTAAGGTTATGTGCTTCCTCGATCCACAGCTCACATTAGAGAAACATCTTTCAGCTGTGGCGAGGGGGGCGTTTGCCCAGGTTTGCCTGGTGCACCAGTTGCGGCCCTATTTGGACCGGGAGTCACTGCTCACAGTCACTCATGCCCTCATCAACTTGAGGCTCGACTACTGTAATGCTCTCTACATGGGGCTACCTTTGAAAAGTGTTCGGAAACTTCAGATTGTGCAGAATGCAGCTGCTAGAACAATCATGGGCTTTCCCAAATATGCCCATGTTACACCAACACTCCGCAGTCTGCATAGGCTGCTGATCAGTTTCCGGTTACAATTCAAAGTGTTGGTTATGATTTATAAAGCCCTTCATGGCACCGGACAAGATTATCTCAGGGACCGCCTTCTGCTGCACGAAACCCAGTGACCAGTTAGGTCCCACAGAATGGGCCTTCTCCAGGTCCCGTCAACTAAACAATGTCATTTGATGGGACCCAGGGGAAGAGCCTGCTCTGTGGCAGCCCTGGCCCTCTGGAACCAACTCCCCCCAGAGATTAGAATTGCCCCCACCCTCCTTGCCTTTTGTAAGCTTCTTAAAACCCACTTCTGCCACCAGGCATGGGGGAACTGATATATTATTTCCCACTAGGCCTTTACAATTTTATGCATGGTATGTTTGTATGTATGTTTGGTTTTATAATAAGGGTTTTTTAGTTGTTTTAGTATTGGATTGTTACATGCTGTTTTTATTACTGTTGTTAGCCACCCCGAGTCTACAGAGAGGGACGGCATACAAATCCAATAAATAAATTTTTAAAAAATGTGACAGCTGCTCTTCTGTTAGTAACTTTGCTGAGTCAGCTAAGGATTCATTTTACCTCTATTTTTCCCCCTGGAGGTCTCCATATGGCCACATTGGTTGTACATACTCCAATCATATCATATAATTGCTGGCTATGTTTCCTGGGGTCCTCAAAAGACATTTTTTAATGGGCAATCCTAGTTTTAAGGAAATTATGTATGAGGTACTTGGTGTTCTTTGAGCTTTGTTGTTTTCTTTCAGATGTTTCATTATCAAAATGGGAAACATAAGTGCTCAAAATTATACATCCTTTATAATAAATTAAAATGTTTTAATCCATCAACACAATCCAATTAAAATAAAATAAAAGAGCCAGGGTGTTGCAGTGGTTAGAGTGCAGCACTGCAGGTTACTTCAGCTATCTGTTAGCTGTAGTTCTGCAGTTCAAATCTCACCACCAGCTCAAGGTTGACTCAGCCTTCCATCCTTCTGAGGTGGGTAAAATGACAACCCAGATTGTTGGGGTCAATATGCTGATTCTGTAAATCTCTTAGAGAGGGCTGTAAAAGCACTACAAAGCGGTACATAAGTCTAAATGCTATTGCTATAAAATAAAATAAAAGATAATGAGGAGTTATTATTCCATTTCTATCCTATTCTCTTGAACTGGAACAGGTAATTGTGCACCATAGTAGCTCAGCCATGTAGTCAGTATATTATGTAATTGAGCTTTCAAAAATGATTTAATCTTTCCAGTCTTAAACCAGGACTTTATCTTGCTGCAATATTTTTCTGAAGCAAAGTTCAACTTTACGGGAAGCAAAGACAGGTAAAGAAGTCAAGAATAAGATTGGAGATGGAATTTAATGCAGACACCACTGGGATCTTTGGACTCTCATTAATGGGCCACGTCTTCAAATAATCAGGCACAGATGGATAAACAGCAAGAGGTTTCTCTAAAATACCAACAGTGGCGGCAGCAAGAACTCATAGAAACAGCAAGCCAATGTTCTATTAAAAAGATATCTTTCTTCTATCCTGCTGTCTGGGACTCATTTAAAGAAAGTGAAGCTGATTATATTACTTTCATCAAAGTCTGAAGGTAGGTTCTTCAGAAACAGATAATATTCAATATAGGCATACTGAATATGGAAAAAGGGGCCCAAAGAAGCAATTGCTACTACTATAAAGTCCCAAATATTTGATTTTTATCCCCAAAAGCCCCACTACGTCTTACTTTCGGGGTATGTCTTATATTGGAAAAAAATTGAAAGGGTCGCGTTCCCGAAGGCAGCATCTCCCCAGAGTCCAGAAGGGCAGCCGCGGGACAGGAGCCTCATGAGCCCTTTTCCAAGTTCAACCTCAGGGCTCCAGGGCAGCCTCCTCAAGGGCAACAGCCGCCCTCGTTCTCCTCCTCTTCCTCCTCCTCCATCACCGCCGCCACGCCGCGCTGCTCACCCAGAGCGAGGGGAGGAGGATCTGAAGAGAGCGCCAATGGGAAGGAAGCGCCCCGACCTTGTCTCGGGCGACAAGGGGTGGAAAGGGGGGGTCCTTTGAAGGGCTCCGAGAGCCTGTCCCCTGCTTCTCGCCCAGGAGGGACTGTTATTTCCCTCAAAAGCCCCGTGGAAGCGAAGGCGACAAGCGGTTTCGAGGCTCCCTCACTTATCTCGCACCCCCCCAACAACATCACCACAGTCCCTTCTCTTCCCCTCTTCGAGACGTGGGCAAAGGATGGGTGGGGACTTTCCTACCTCTGGCCGGGCGGCTTCCCTTGCAGGGCCGTTTCTGAGGAGCCCGCCGGAGCCGAGTTAGCCGCCTCTTTCCTCCCTGCGGCTAACTCGGCTCCGCCGGCAAGTTTCACTGGCTCTCGAGGAGGCGAAAGCGAAGGCAGGAGCAGGTAGCTCGCTGCAGCAAGCCCCGCCGTCTCTGGCCGACAGCTCCCTCTAACGAGCCGAAGCTTAGCAGTCTGGCTTCGTCCCTCCGTCAGCCAAACTCTCCGGCGGGCTGGGCCTCAGCAGGCTGCCTCCCTCACAGCTCCCCTCCCCGGTCCCGGAAGAAGGCAGCGAAAGCGCGCCCTTCTTCCCGCTTAAAAAAGGAAGGCAGCTAGATGAGAGGGAGGCGGCAATACCCCCGGGTTTTCCCGAAAGTAAGACATATGTCTTACTTTCGGGGTACGGCTTATATTAGCCGACCCCCCTGAAACCCCCGATATGTCTTACAATCGGGGGTGTCTTACTATCGGGGAAACACGGTATCAAATAGCACCCTATTGACATTTGTATTACATTGAAATAAAACAAATTTTAAAACACTTTGAAAAATATTAGCTTTAGTTTCCTTTCAACAAGACCACTGTTATTTTGCTGCCAGAATATTTTTTTTCCTGACAACAAATCTCCTCTTATTTAGTATGCCTGGTTAAACAAAGAATAGGTCATTAAAGTATGAATCTATTCTTCCTAAGTCATTATATTCCTATTTAATTTTACACATCAATGTTAGAGGTTAATAATTCTGCTCTATTTTTTTTAAAAAACTTTCTGGATTCATTTAATGCAATGATGCATAATTTTAATTAAAAATAAGCTCAAAAGATATGGTAGAAAATTAACATCTAAAGATGTGTGGCATATAAGCTTAAAAACAAGAAAAGAATGGCATTTAACAGTGATAATGACCAACTTAGACAACTTGGCTACCAAAAGAAAAAAATAATTCTATTATTCAGTGATCATTTTTTGACACACAAAATGGCAATAGTTTACAATATACAATTTTCTTGGTGAAAGCTGAGTACATCAAATTTAGTGACATCATCTAAGAACAATAAAATGAATATTAATGAAAAGAATAATTCAAAAGAACTATATTATCTCATTCTGAATCTGCATAGTGGCCTTGTGATTCTAGACTCCAGAGTCTAGGAGGAGATCAAATCTGTTTTTGTTCTAGAAGTACAACTGTTAGCAAGAATAATACAGTGACAATCATAGTTCCCTCTAAGCTGAGCAGTGAGCAATCGCTCACTTAAAAATCATCATCAACTCAGAGTTTTCCAAACCTGCCCAGAAGCCGAGAGGGAAAGAGTGAGAGGGAAGGAGAGAGAGAGGAAGAGAGGAAGAGAGAGAAACAGATAGAAAAAAGAGAGGAAGGAAAAGAAAAAGAAAAAGAATGGGAGTAAGGAAGAGAGAAAGAAAATCAAAATCTAGTTTGAAACTAGCTCAACTATTTAAGTGGCATTTTGATATTGATAGAGTTGCCCTATTATGAGCTCACTGTTATAGACACACAGTACAGTATTTTATTTTGAAATTCTCTGAGGCAAAACAGGGTGGGTTTTTTATTTGTTTGTTTGTTTGTTTGTTTATTTATTTATTATTTCTGTGCTGCCCAGTCCCGAAGGGACTTCCGCTCAGACACTATACTTTTCCGCCCACCCCAAAAATGTTTTAGAGGAAACACTGGTGACAATGTTAATTGGAGTGTGTTTAAGTTAACACTATTTGCAACATAGTCTGATGAGGCCCATGTCCCTTCCCTTTCCTTTTTGACAACTATTAAGGTGCAACACTGATTGGATGTGATCAATCAATATCACCATTAGATTTTCTTGTATGACAGAAAATAGAAATATATAGGAACAAAATGTATGAATTTATAAAAATAAAATGAAATCTGAATCAAATTTAATTTTTGCCTGGGGCCCCACTGCCCTGATTCCATTCACTTTTACAAGTTCATCATTCAGCAACCAGTAAAAAACCAAGTGTGACTTTCAGGGTATGAAACGCTAGGATTTCAAAATCTGAATTTAAACATGCCTGGGATAAACATATATCCATCCTAAGATAAAATACAGAAAATAGTATAAGGGCAGACTAGATGGACCATGGGGTCTTTTTCTGCCGTCAGACTTCTATGTTTCTATGTTTCTATGTAACATGTATATTAATAAATAAATCACCTGACCATGAAGATGTGTGAAGCTTAATTTCAAACTAAAACAAACTAAAACAAAAAAAAACCTTTAACACCTTGCACTTTAAAAACTATTTAAAGCAAAGTTTTGATTTTTGCTGAGTAGAAACAGCTTCCTTCACTTCGTCAGAAAAATGTTGTGGCCCTCAGCTACAAAGATCTCACTCCGCCTATAACATTTTAACTAAAAATGCTCTCCAAGGAAATGACCTAGCTCATTAGACAATATATTGTTTATATTTATAAACAATATAAAATTGAAATAAAACCGGAAATGTATTTATTAGGCATAATTAGAGGCAAACATAGCAAAGAAAATTACTACTTAATAAATCACTTACTTACTGCTGCAAGATCAGCATATGCACAACTCTGGAAACAAGATAAGATTCCAAACAAAGAAATGGTAATTAAAAAAATATTAGACTGCGCCAAATTTAGCAAATTAACATATGAGATTCAAAACCAACAAAATAAGGACTATTATAAAGTGTGGGGAAAAATTTACAACTGGTTGGAAATTAAGAAAAAGGTATAGTAAATAGAATTGTTAAAAATAAATTTGGTAAATATATCAAATGTAAATGTTTAATGTTGTATTGTTTGATGTCTAAATGTTTGTAAGTCAAATAAAATAAAATAATTTTAAAAAAATGGAATTTACTGATCATAAAAAGCATATAATTTAAATAACACGATGAGGACACAAAATAGGTGCGGAAGTCTGAGCAGTGTATATGTTTACAGAGATCATTCTGTAAATTGTTGAAGAGATGGAGTAACGACACGGACACAAGAGCTGGATTTAAACTGGGTCATTTTTATTAACATAAATTAGCATAATTTAATTTAAATAAATTAGCATAACAACTATGACCCAAACAATGGACCTGCAGGGTCAAACAATTACTTCCGGGGCGGAAATGACATAGCAATAACATTCCTGGGCAACATATGGGCGTATCTCGATGCTAATCCAGGTGAGGGACCACTCCCTCACCTGAGACCCTGCCATGCACTTGCATGAGGGGGGTCCCGCAGGCTAACCCCTCTCAGGGGACTTCCAGGTGCGGGACCCAAAGACAGGTTCCCACCAACTGCTCAGGTAGCCCCCACCACGAGCTTGGAGAGAACCTGTCAATCATCCCCAATGATGCCCAAGGGAGAACGCACAGTTGCTAAACCACCACCCAGTTTTCCGCCCCTAACCTGCCACGGAGCGGGGGTCAGATCTCTATCTTGGCCCCTCGACTCCCCCCTCTAGCTGCGCCAGCTCACGCAGAGACTGCTGCAGGTCCTGTAAGAAAATGGCATTCCCCTGTTCTGACAGGTGAACGCCGTCGGCCCGGTAAAGCCACGGCCGATCTACAGTGATGAGGGGATGGGCCACTACCACCTCACCTAATTCCCTGACTATTCTGCCCAGGGCCTTATGTACTCTACGCCTGACCCGGTGAACGGCCCTAAGGGAAATGGCGACCCACAAATGATCCCCGGGGGGATCGAAGACCCCACCACATGCATGGCGGGCCACACCGCGCGAAGCCACCGCAGGCCTCTGCAAGCCTGGCAGGTCGACAACAGACCTCCAAGCGGGTACCTGGTCATTGGCCAAAGAGCAAGACCAGCCACTGGGGCGCAGCAATGGGATGCCGCCCTCCCCGAACAACTGGGCGCAGCAATGGGATGCCGCCCTCCCAGCACCCTGGGCGCAGCAATGGGATGCCGCCCCCCCAGTACCACCTGGGCGCAGCAATGGGATGCCGCCCTCCCAGGACCACCTGGGCGCAGCAATGGGATGCCGCCCTCCCAGTACCACCTGGGCACAGCAATGGGATGCCGCCTTCCCAGGACCACCTGGGCGCAGCAATGGGATGCCGCCCTCCCAGTACCACCTGGGCGCAGCAATGGGATGCCGCCCTCCCAGGACCACCTGGGCGCAGCAATGGGATGCCGCCCTCCCAGTACCACCTGGGCACAGCAATGGGATGCCGCCCTCCCAGGACCACCTGGGCGCGGCAATGGGATGCCGCCCTCCCAGCCATAGCGGTAGAAACACCCGTCCCACCGCACACCCCATCTCCCCAGCCAGACAACAATGACCCAGCCGCCATGACAGCAGGGTCACCCCCCCTGGCGGTACCTCGTTGCTGAGTGGTCGGCGGAGCGCTCTGTGACCCAAAGCAACACCGTCGGTCACGTCCTGGCGGGGTTGAATAGAAGGGGACCAAAGGGGAACCTGGCCTAAGATTTTAACCCGGATCCTCAACCGGCCGTTCGTACCCTAAAACAGGCCGCTGACCGCCAGCGGTCGACTTCCCCGAATCCTCCGTATCGAGAAGGCCGTTACCGCACTAGTGGCGGTGCCACTACGGAACGAGCGTTCCCCAATCGGCAGGATCCATACTTGGCCTGGCCAAACCCTATACTCCAGAACCCACCTGACTAAGGCAATAAAATGGAAGGCACGAAATGACCTGGCAGCCTGCGACAAGGCCCTGGCCCAGCCTTCCCGCATCTTCACCATGCGGAAGTCACCATACATCAACAAACCCACCCCCGCCTTAGACAAAAGGCGAGGCCGGTTAACCTGGACCTCAAAGTCCTAACTGAAAGGCCACGCTGCCTGAGCTGGACACAAATATGGCCAGGTACACAACTGGGGCAGGCCAGCTATAGGGGTAACCCGTATCCTGCCTGAAATCCCTGAACTCTTCACCAGCTTGCCGCTAAGCCCCCCAGAGTGCCAGGCACCCTGAGAGGGCCGTAGCCCAGCAGACCTCTACTCTCCGCCACCCAGGAGCCCACTCAGGCTCCAAAGGTGGTCGGGAAAAGCATCTGGCGACGCACGTGCCCAGGGGGCCAGGGACCAAAACCTGGACAACTGACCACGGGACAAGGCGTCAGCAACCCCGTTATCTAGCCCGGGGACATGCCTGGCCAAAAACAATGTGTTTAGGGACAAGGACCTGTGCACAAAATGGCGGACAAGCCGCATGACCCTGTCACTCTTAGAGGACAGGGCGTTCACCACATGGACAACCGCTAGGTTGTCACACCAAAAATGCACAGTCTTGTCCCTAAACTGCTCCCCCCAAAGCTCAAGGGCCACTATCAGAGGGAAGAGCTCCAGAAATGTTAAATCCTTAACCAATGGAGAGGCACTCCATTCCGGAGGCCAAGCCGACCAGCACCACTGGTCACCTAAAACTACCCCAAAACCACAAGTCCCTGCTGCATCGGAGCAAAGCTGCAACTCGGCTTCCAAAAGAAGCTCGTGTCTCCAAAAAGACAGCCCATTAAATTGGTCTAAAAACTCCCGCCACACACAGAGGTCAGCCCTGACCCCTGCGCACAAGCGGGTACGATGATGGGGCAAACGGAGCCCCGTCATCGCATTATACAGCCGCCTAGAAAAGGCCCTTCCCGGCACCACAACCCGGCAGGCAAAATTAAGTACCCCAGCTAGTTCCTGGAGCTGCCAAAGAGTGACTTTCCTGCAGCCCAGAACCGCATCAAGCTTCCCCCTGATTTTAACCAACTTATCCAGGGGCAATCTAGAAGATTGCTCCTCTGAGTCCAATTCAATACCGAGGAAGGTGATCTTGGTAGCGGGACCTTCGGTCTTCTCGGAGGCTAAGGGCATCCCCAACTGAGCACAAAGGGCTTCAAAGTCCCGCATCAGAGCAAAGCATTGCTCAGAATGCGCAGGCCCCGCCATCAAGAAGTCATCAAGGTAGTGAACGACCGAGCCCAGACCACTGCGTCTCCTGAGCGCCCACTCCAAGAAGGTTCTAAAGCTCTCAAAAAGAGAGCATGAAACAGAGCAACCCATGGGTAAAGCCCTGTCCACGTAAAAGCCGCCTTCGAAGCAGAAGCCCAACAGTTCGAAGTCGTCTGGGTGTATGGGGAGGAGCCGGAATGCCGACTTAATGTCGCATTTACCCATAAGGGCTCCAACCCCACACTTCCTAACCATGGCCACGGCCACATCAAAGGATGCGTACCGGACTGAACAAAGCTCGTCAGGAATGAAGTCATTCACTGACTCCCCTTTAGGAAAAGACAAATGGTGAATCAACCTAAATTCACCACTTGCCTTTTTGGGGACCACCCCCAATGGGGACACCCTAAGATTCGGGAAGGGTGGCTCCAGGAAAGGCCCCAGGACCCTGCCCTCGGCCACCTCCTTCCGAATCTTCTCCCTAACAATGTCTTCATGTCCCACAACCGACCTGAGATTGTCGGACATGAAGGCCTTCCTAATCCCCATGTAAGGGATCCGGAATCCCTTGGAAAAGCCTAGCAAGAGAGCAGCCGCTCTCGGGCGAGGGTGGTAGTCAGCCAACCAACCCTCAAGTGCAACTAAATTAACTGGGCTGGGCCCCTTTTCCCCCAGCAGGTGGGGGAGGTTTGGTTGTACCCCCACCCCTTTTTTCCACCCCCTTCTTGGGGCGGGGGCACACGGAAGAGGCATGGGACCCCCCACAATTCCCGCATGCATGGTGGTACCTACAAAAGGGACGAAAACACGCCCCCTTTGAAGCAAACTCATGACACGCAGGGGAGGCACCCTTCCCCACTCCCCCAGTAGCCGCCTTGGCTGGTGTGGAAGCCGCGGGCTCCTCCTCCATAAAATGACCGCTATCGGTCCTGTCGCACCCTTCCTTGCCAGACATATACGTGGCTTGGAACCATAGATCCGGCACCACCATATCCCAGGGGAGGGAGGGGTCGTGAGCTATCCGCATCCTAAAGCCCTTGTCATAGTGACACCAAATAGTCCCCTTGTACTCAAAATGCGCCCTGGCAATCAGGTTGATGTATTTGAGCATTGAAGAGCCCCTAGCTGGCTGCCGTTGAATGACCACTGACGCATAAGTCAAGAAAGCGTACAGCCATGAGCTGAAACACTTGGTGACTTTGGTCTTTTTGGGCTTTTCCCCTGGGACTAAATCCTTTTCCTGCTTAGGGACCTCTCTATTCAGCAGAGAGAAGAGGTCCACGTACTCCCCCCTCCAAATCGCCTCCTTCACCGATGGGTGGAGGTGATACCCTAAGGGAGTGGCCGGTAACCCGCATGGAATGGCCCCTGGCTTAATAGTCGCAAAGGGGTCCCACACGGTGTTGGCCCCCATACCTAAAACACCTAAACCTTGGGGATAGGCCATCAAAGGAGACGGGGGCATTATGGCGGGCACCGGAGGGGTCCAACCCCCCACGCCGGGCACCCCGGGAACCCCCGATACCCCAGGCCCTAGAAAAGGGGCCGCACCGGGGGGCGGCGCCGTAGAAGAAACCGGCGGGGACCACACCTGACCGCCTGCGCCTGTGGGTGACCCCATGAAACTAGCCCCACTCCCCAAACCTGGCAGGTAAAGACCCGCAGTGGGCAAGGGGAGAAGTGAAGGAGATGTGGCATGTGGTGCAGCCTCACCTGCCCCGTACGGGGTGGAAGACATCCAGGGGGCCCCCATCACCGTGGGGCCCGGGCACGATGCCATCTGCCCGGACTGGGCCATCTGCCCGGTTTGGGCCATCCGCCCGGTCTGGGCCATCTGCCCGACCTGGGCTGCTGCTTCTGCCGGATCTCTTCCTAAAGCCGCCGCTGCCGGCACGAGGGGCCCACCTGGGCCCGAGCCCGACCGCCACTGCTCCAGCTCATCAAGCCTCTCCAGGACCCTAGCCCAGGAGAGAGAGGGAGAAACATCGGGTGGAGGAGCGGTGGGCAGAAACCCCACCACCCCCTCAGGTGGAACCACCCCAGGGGCCCCCTCCATGTTAGCCTGAGCCCGGGCTGAAGGCCTCAACGCCCTCCTAGGCCGCCACGTAGGTTGGGCCTGAGGGGCCTGAGCTCACCTCTTCTTAGGGCCCATACCCCAACTCTAAATCTATTTTTGGAAACTAAATATGCGCTCCAACCAGGAGCAGCGCAGGGCAGCAAGGCCCCCAACCAAGCCCAGAGCCCTATCAGGGGAGGCCCCGCAGCCAAACCGATCCCACGTGGCAGACTGGGCCAGCAACCACAGCTGGCACCAGAGGCAGGGCACCCCACCCCCCGGACTGAACCCCAGAAGGGGACACAAGAGATCACCCACTCCCCCTCGGGCCCGAGGGGGAGAATCCAGTTAAGGCCTTCTCGACAGACAGGAGACAAAATGGCGGCCGCCACACGAGGCCGCTCCAAAATGGCGCCCAAGAGCAGAGCACAGCAAAGTGTCTGCTCTCAGGCAGCAGGTCCGGGCGAAAAGGCTGAGCCTGGGCCTGCAAGCCCTTTTATAGGACCAGCAAGCCTCGCCCGGACCCAGCAGCCAATCAGGCCTTGCAGGCCTGCATCTCGGCCAAAATCTCGCATCCGAGATTTTGGCCGAAATCCAAGATGGCAGCCGCCATGAGGAGTCCGGTGCCTGCCCGACCCTCCAACAAACGCCGCCGGCGGGGTAAGTCCGCTGGCGCTATATTGTGAAATCTATGCCATTTGCTTCTGTTTAGTAAACCTGCTATCATTGCAGTGTCCATGTGCTACAATCTACTAGGATAGAACTGCTAAATGATAATCTTAGTAACAGACTGAATGTAATGTTGATCCTTTTGGATGATAATACTACTTTTGACTATATTAATTGAGAAAATCTTTCGGATAGATAGCTTTCAACTGGCAAATTAAATATTGTAGTATATTTTGCTGATAGTAATTAAAAGAAAAATTAAACTGTGTATATGGCTAAATTCTATGTGGTTTGTGTAATAATATAGAAATAAAGAAAATGATACAGTAACAATAATTATCAATATACTTTCAATCAGGAAACAAGAGGGAGGCAGAGAAACAGGAAACTTATATTCAGCTATATACCACAAAATATTAGAACTGGATAATAATTGGTTGGGTCTATGTAGGTGATTAATGAATTATTTTTAAAAATTATTTCCCCCTTTAAAAACCTCATGAGTTTAGAATTAGATATTAGTTTTAAATCTTAGAACCCTATTTTCCATATCCCTCTAAGTCTAAAACATGTGAACATCTCTAGATTTCCAAGAACAGACAGTGATACAGAACAATTGTCCATGGGGACAATACACCAAGTAGTAATAGGGTAAACAATAGAGAATGGAAAAGTTTCCAATTGTTCTAATTTCTGGCAACACCCTGATATTGTTCATTATGGATGGATATGTCCCAAAAGTATTGTTTATTGAGTAGGATATAATTTCCCTACTTCTATAGACAATAGTGGTTGAACATTTACCAGCACTAATGGTATTACCTAGTTTGGTAATTAAATGTCTGCAAGAAAACACCCAAGTTAGATTTGATATTAATATTAGATTTGTTTTTCGCTGGAATATTGTTTTTATTACTGTTGTTTTTATTATTGTTGTGAGCTGCCCCAAGTCTTCAGAGAGGGGCGGCATACAAATCTAATAAATTGAATTGAATTGAATTGAATTGTACACAGCTATGGTGAATTATTTTCATTAAAGGTGTAAAAACTGTATGTAATGGTAACATGGGTAAGATGTTCAAAGTAATAGAAATGAAATTGTGAGGATACTGTCACCCTCACTGTGTTTCATCTTTCAACTACGCTTCAGCTGTCATAAGAAACAGGGGGTGGGGGTAGGTGTTTTGACTTTGGGAGGGGGGAAGTTTGCTGGAGGGGCCCATGTAAGTTTTGTTTCTCCTGAGAAGAGGTGATAAGGGGTACGTTAGTGTCGTGAATTCCAAAAGCATGATGCGATGGTGAAAATGCGCCCACCTGACGAAGATGGACAATGGGGATTGGTTGTCTTGGCAAGGGGGGCATTGTGGTTGCTTTGATATGGGAAACTACCGTGCCTTTTTCCTCAGAGTTTGCTTTGCTTTCGATGCATTCACTTCTGATTTAGTTTACTTTTGAGGTTCAAAATGGACTCTGAGTTTCACTTTTCTTAAATACTGACTGGAGTCATCCTAACAGATACTAGTTTTTGTCATTAATTTTATTGTTTACAGTGTGAAAGATTTTGCATTCCAGATTTAACAAATGTTATGTCTGACAGAGTATTTATTATTAGGATGTTGTTGAATTCTGCCAGGAACTGAAGGGATGTACTAACTGAAAGAAGTTCTCCAGGGCACCAAAGACCCCTCTTTCTTAACTCTGTCTAGAGATGTTCAGAATCCAAAGTATTACAACACATGCATTGTGTTGCTTGATCAATCTGGTATGCAAATTATTTCTGACCAGTCTGATTTCCCATCATCCCTTCTGGCACTGAGTAATTTTTAACCTTCATTTCTGCTAAACTCTTCCTAAATATTACTTATATTTCCCTTCCTCGTTCTATTCTACGCACATACTTCCCATTGACTACTGAAATGCTGTGCTTTTTCAAGCAGAATCTGCAAAGAATTAGATAAAGCAGATGCCATTTCTGAAAGGAATGAACACATTCTTCAAAATGCAACTGTTTTCCGTAGCCCAAAGTCTTCTGCTTATTGTGTATATAGCACAAACATAAATTATAGGGACAATGATTCCCATATATACATGGCTCTGAGAAATGAAGCAGAACACATTGTTCTTTTGAATGCTCCTGCACACAATTTAGAATGATGCCAGTGTTGCTTTTGACAAATTATGTGGGGGAAGTGCTAGTTTTGAGCATTTAGAGACATTCATTATGAGCCAACAACAGCATTGCATTGAAAGAACCAGCATGCTTTTGTTAAAACAGGGTGAATTTAGCCACCTTACCTCATAATGATAAGTTGGCTGTTTCAATTGTGACATATTTTAAGACTGCAGGGAAGCTGGGCCTGTATCTGAAATTCAAATATAGAACATAGATAACTGAAAAACTGAATATAAAAAACTCAAAAGATCATTTGTCCTTTTCTTTTTCTATAAAGATAAATGTTCCTCCACACATGCGTGCTAGACATTTCTGGCTTTAGGAGTAGTGCTCATCTCAATTTCTAAGCTAAAGAACCAGCACTGTCCAAAGACATTCTCCATGGTCATCTGGCCGGCATGATTCAACACTGAAGGTACACGGATCACTGTTACCTTCCCATCAGTGGTGGTATTCAATTTTTACCCTATTGGTTCTGTGGGCATGGCTTGGTGGATGTGACTTGGTGGGGGGGGAGGGTCTTATGACTGAGTGGACATGGCCAATTCAATGTCATTCATGGCAAGGTGGGGTGGCACCACCACACAAAGCTGAACCAACAGAAAAGCTCAGCCAAGCCTTCTGGTGCTCAACATGGCTGCTTCTTGCCTCCCTCTCATCTTTGCTCTGTGTGTATGAGGCTGAGTAGAAGAGAAGCAGCCACATTGAATGGTGCAGCTGAAGTCAAACTTTTCTGCCTCCCTTCACAGCGGAGTTGCTTTGAAAGCAACTCCTGCGGCTTATGGTGCGCCCTCCCCCCTACGTTGAGGTAACTAAAAGTAACAGATTGTGGTGGCTGTTCTACTCCCTGAATCTTGCTGTTCTCCTTGTCCTCCAACTCAAGTGGTTGCAGGTTCTGAAGGACAACAGAGCCTCTCATTTTTTCCATTGTGTGGCATACGCTTGCTACCTCTGCATGTCTGCTTGCAAGCAGCAATCTTCTCTGTTTCTCCAGCAGGTCAAGGCGGTGGAGGGTCAGCTGTCTGGCATAAAATATCACAGTTTTTCTCCTCCTCAGCATCATCATTCCTGCTCAAGCAGTGATGGGATCCACAGGAATCATTCCTGCTCCAGTGCAGTGAATTCCAGAAGGTTGAACAAAGTTTTCAACTGACCGAGGAAGCACTGTGGAGCCACGTCCTTCCTACCCACATCAAGTCTTCAGGAATGATTCGCACAGACTCTGCCACTGTTTTAGTAGGGAGGATGATACTGAGGAGGAGAAAAACTATGAGGTTTTGTGCCAGGCAACTAGCCCTCCACTGCCTTGACCTGTCGGTTCATAGATTCCAATGTGAGGATCTTCTTGCATGGTGCCTTCTCTTTCAGTGGCAGCATGGGGGCCTCATGCTGCTCCAGCCAACCCAAGCTCCATCGGCAGCAAGATGATGTTTCATGGGGCATTGAGTGGCTGTCGGCCACATGGCTCTTAGGCAGTGGCTAGGCAGGTGAGGAAGTGCACAGCCTTATCTCTGCAGTTGGGAAAACAAGGAAGGGTGGTATAATAGTAGTTTCCCTGCTCAGCTCCGACAAGGAGGCAAGGTGCCTGCACCAGTGTCCCGAGAGAAGCAGACAAGATTGCTGCTTGCAATCAAAAAAGCAGAGGTAGCAAGAGTATGTCTTATGAACTTAACATCAGACGTGCCCGAATTCTTGTTTGTTTGGTATGTATGTTGTTAAATTGATTTGGGGTTTTTAAATGGGTTGCTGAAGTTATGGAGTTTTAATTATCATTGTTGTTATTGTATTATTGTATTGTTTTTTATTGTTGTAAGCTCCCCAGAGTCCTATGGGATTGGGCGGCATAGAAGTCGAATAAATTATATTAATTAAATATATGACAATCAACACCACAAATTACTCACAAAATAAGCTTGCATGGCAGTGATGATGCATGATATACTTTATTCCATCACATTCTAGGCCAATTGTAGCTTCCGAGTTACAATTCTGTGTAAATTTGTCGCTATGAATAGCGACAAATGAAAGAAATGGTGAAATTGACATATAAATTTGTGCAAATATTTTCCTAGGCATAGCCGTCACAAGCTCTTCTAAGAGAAGTTGAGAGTCCAAGAAACAAGAAGAGAGAGAGAGAAAGAAATTTCACATGGATTCTGTCTGGAGAAGTGGAACCTACACTAGAGCTAAAATTGCATAATCTCTGGGACTCGTTGGCCCATGAGCCCATTGCTTCTCAATATTTCCCAAGTTCAGCTTCAGACTCTTTCTTCCCCAACTAGGTCTAACATCTTCCATGTATTGTAATATCAGCATGCCCATACTGCTTTATCTACCTGAAGTCAGCATATACGGTGATACCTCGTCTTACAAATGCCTCATCATACAAACTTTTCGAGATACAAACCTGGGGTTTAAGATTTTTTTGCCTCTTCTTAAAAACTATTTTCACCTTACAAACCCACCACCACCGCTGGGATGCTCCGCCTCCGGACTTCCGTTGCCACCGAAGCACCCATTTTTGTGCTGCTGGGATTCCCCCGAGGCTCCCCTCCATGGGAAACCCCACCTCCGGACTTCTGTGTTTTTGTGATGCTGCAGGGGAATCCCAGCAGGGGAATCCCAGCAGCGCAAAAATGGGCACTTTGCTGGCAATGGAAGTCTGGAGGTGGGGTTTCCCACGAGGGGAGCCTCAGTGAAATCGCAGCATTGCAAAAACATAGAAGTCCGGAGGTGGGATTTCCCATGGGGGGGAGCCTCAGGGAAATTCCAGCAGTGCAAAAACAGGCGCTTCGGCTGGCAAAAGGGGTGAATTTTGGGCTTGCATGCATCAATCGCTTTTCCATTGATTCCTATGGGAAACATTGTTTCACCTTAAGAACCTCGTCCCGGAACCAATTAAGTTTGTAAGACAAGGTATCACTGTATACCAATCTATCATATTGGTGTATTGATAAATTTCCCAACACCTTTGGGTCCAATGATGATTTGTGGAGAGGATAAATCACTACCTCTTGGAATCAAGGAAGAAGTTATCACCATCTTGATCCAATTAAAGAAACTCTAAAAACAACACTAATTCAAAATACATGTCAAGATCTAGAGACCCTCTGGATTTGCATGCAAAATAAAGACGGTTCTGTCATTAGAATTGGGGTGATCTATAGGCCTCCAGGGCAATCTGAGGAATATGACAACAAGATGGTGGATGAAATTACCCAAATGGCAGTAAAGGGAGATATTGTGGTTATGGGTGATTTCAACATGCCTGATGTTGACTGGAATATCCCCAGTGCCCTTACATGCAAAAGTAAGAATATAGTAGAGGCCTTTACAGGAGCAGCTCTGGCACAGCTGGTTAAGACACCAACTAGAGGGGAGAATATTCTAGATTTAGTTTTTATGAATGGGAATTGGGTTTCAGATGTCAAGGTGGGAGAAAATTTAGGTTGCAGTGACCATCTATGTTTGTGGTTTGATGTAAAAACTCATTGTGAGCAATCCTATAATGCAACCAAAGTATTGGATTTCAGAAAAACAAATTTTAATGCAATGGGGGAATATTTAGATAATGAATTAAAGGGGAGGGATAAAATGGCAGGAGCGAGCACCCAGTGGACTGTATTTAAAAAGGCCATCTTAAAAGCCACTGGACTGTATGTAAGACAAATAACTAAAGGTAAAAGGAAGAAGAAACCGCTATGGTTTAGCAATGATGTAAGGACTATAGTCAATGAAAAAAAGGCTGCCTATAGGAGGTATAAAGAGACTGGAAGTATAGCTGATAGGGAGGTGTATAAAATGAGACAGAAGGAGGCGAAACAGATAATATATGCTGCTAAAGCCTCAAAAGAGGAAGAAATTGCCAAATCTCTAAAGAAGGGGGATAAAACCTTCTTCAGATATATTAGTGATAAGAAGAAGAAAAACTGCGGCATCACGAAGCTTAGTACCGGGAAAAATACATGCATTAATGGGAATAAGGAGATCGCTGACCATTTCAATAGCTACTTCTGTTCAGTTTTCTCAAAAGACACCTTACAAAATAATACTATAGAGGGATATAGCATTGCCTCCAACTGTACGGATTCAGCTCCAGTGATCTTAGAAGCCGATGTCTTAGAAGAACTTGAACGATTAAAGATAAATAAGGCAATGGGTCCAGATGGCATCCACCCCAGAGTTCTTAAAGAACTCAGATCTGTCATTGCTACCCCCCTGACTGATTTGTTTAACCAATCCTTGTTAACAGGAGATGTTCCTGAGGATTGGAGAATGGCAAGTGTTGTGCCTATCCACAAGAAGGGCAGTAGAGAAGAAGCTGGTAACTACAGGCCAGTTAGCTTGACATCAGTTGTCGTTAAAATGATGGAGACTCTACTGAAAAAGAGGATAAATGAGCACCTAAAAAACAATAAATTATTGGACCCAAATCAGCATGGCTTTACTGAAGGCAAATCATGTCAGACTAATCTCATTGATTTCTTTGACTATGTCACAAAGGTGTTGGATGAAGGTGGTGCCGTGGATATTGCCTACCTGGACTTCAGCAAAGCCTTTGATACGGTTCCACATAAAGAGCTGATAGATAAATTAGTGAAGATTGGACTTAATCCCTGGATAGTTCAATGGATTTGCAGCTGGCTGAAGCATAGACACCAGAGGGTTGTTGTGAATGGCGAGTATTCTGAGCAGAGTCAGGTTACAAGCGGTGTGCCACAAGGGTCTGTTCTGGGTCCTATTCTTTTTAATATGTTTGTGAGTGACATAGGGGAAGGTCTGGTAGGGAAGGTTTGCCTATTTGCCGATGACTCTAAAGTGTGCAATAGGGTTGATATTCCTGGAGGCGTCGGCAATATGGTAAATGATTTAGCTTTACTAGATAAATGGTCAAAGCAATGGAAACTGCAGTTTAATGTTTCCAAATGTAAAATAATGCACTTGGGGAAAAGGAATCCTCAATCTGACTATTGTATTGGCATTTCTGTGTTAGCAAATACTTCAAAAGAAAAGGATTTAGGCGTAGTGATTTCTGACAGTCTCAAAATGGGTGAACAGTGCAGTCAGGCAGTAGGGAAAGCAAGTAGGATGCTTGGCTGCATAGCTAGAGGTATAACAAGCAGGAAGAGGGAGATTATGATCCCGCTATATAGAATGCTGGTGAGACCACATTTGGAATACTGTGTTCAGTTCTGGAGACCTCACCTACAAAAAGATATTGACAAAATTGAACGGGTCCAAAGACGGGCTACAAGAATGGTGGAAGGTCTTAAGTATAAAACGTATCAGGAAAGACTTAATGAACTCAATCTGTATAGTCTGGAGGACAGAAGGAAAAGGGGGGACATGATCGAAACATTTAAATATATTAAAGGGTTAAATAAGGTCCAGGAGGGAAGTGTTTTTAATAGGAAAGTGAACACAAGAACAAGGGGACACAATCTGAGGTTAGTTGGGGGAAAGATCAAAAGCAACATGAGAAAATATTATTTTACTGAAAGAGTAGTAGATCCTTGGAACAAACTTCCAGCAGACGTGGTAGATAAATCCACAGTAACTGAATTTAAACATGCCTGGGATAAACATATATCCATCCTAAGATAAAATACAGAAAATAGTATAAGGGCAGACTAGATGGACCATGGGGTCTTTTTCTGCCGTCAGACTTCTATGTTTCTATGTTTCTAATTAGATACCATATATCAAGGATATGTGTATCATATACAAGTGATATTCTGTATAATATACAGGTGATCTTAGAGACATCACAGGCAGTTTTCTGTAACTAGAAAAAAACTGGATTAAGTTAACTAAATTTCAATTTTGGTAAGAAACATTTTCACTATTGCATTGTGGTTTACACTTTCCTTGACTACGTGGTAGGAAAATGAACCACTTGGTTCAAAAATGTGTAAAATAAGTAAATTTACAGTTCAATAAGTAAGTAAATGTCCAACTCAAACAATGTGGCTTTGGGTGGCCTGCAGCAAAACCAACCAATTAAGCAAAAGCATAAAAACAAACTACAATGTATTAAAAAGTTAACTAGCATATAAAATATAAAAGGACAACCAATTCAATAACCAGAAACCAGATTTTACTCAGCTGGATCCAGGTGTTTGGGAGCATATCTGATATTACCTCCACACAACAGTAAAAAAGTATTTGCTTGATTTTTCAGAGTTATCTAAAATGTTAAGAAATTTATTTGTATATTTCTACTCAACTTTTAATGTTAAAAATGATTCTCAATAATAGGATTTTTATGTAACAATATTCATAGTGTTACATCATTACAATTCCTGTATTATGTAGTACAACTGTCTGATGCAAATACTAGAGTGTTCATAGTTCTTTCTGTGAGCATGATAAGAAAAGGAAAAACTTGTTGACATTTGACTTAGGGATTGGTTTATATGTCAATTTTTCAAATATTTCATATTTTTTTTAATGAAAATGAACCATGGGGAAAATTCCTTTATTTCTTTAGAATTTCCAGAATGTTTATAACTGTGATTCTGTTTTAAAATCCAGAACAAAATGTGCTATAAACTGTAAGTAATACAGTGGTACCTCTAAAGAACTTAATTCGTTCCATGACCAGGTTCTTAAGTAGAAACATTCTTAAGAAGAAGCATTTTTTCCCATAGGAATCAATGTAAAAGCAAATAATGCATGAAACCCATTAGGAAAGAAATAAAAGCTCGGAATTTGGGTGGGAGGAGGAAGGGGAAGAAGAGAAGGAGAGTCGCTGCCGAAGGAAGAAGGTGAAGTAAGGGGAATAAAAAAATCCAAAACTTTAAGGCTTAAAAAAAAGGGACTTTGAGGTGGCGGGAAGGAGCATGCACCTCCCATATACCCGGCGCGCGGGCTGCCTCCCATACACTGCCTTCTGTACACTGGCTGCTGCTGCCACCTTCTGCCTCCTCGGTCCTCTCTCCTCTCGCTCACTCGCTTTGTAGCTGGTGCCTTTTCTTCCCTGTGGTGAGTCCTCAGCTGCCCAGAGTGAAGGGAGGTTTTTCTTCTGTGGGCACTGGCAGAGGTTTATTCCCTCTCCAAGCGCCCAGAGAAAGGAAAATGTTTTGTTCACTCTGCACTGCCAAAGCCTCTTTAAGCGCCACTGAAAGGCTTCTCTGGTAGTCCAGAAAAGTCTGAGATAGCCGGGATTAAAGGGGAAATGGCAGGAAACTGGCCGAGCCTTTGTGCCGCTCTCAAATTTCCTGGGAAATTTTTCTGGGCTCGGATTCTTAAGTAGAAAATGGTTCTTAAGAAGAGGCAAAAAACTCTTACCTAGAAAAGTTCTTAAGTAGAGGCCTTCTTAAGTAGAGGTACCATTTATAAAACAGATTCCTGGAACAATTAAGATAGTAGTAACATAAATAAGAGATGGATGAAAAGTTCTTTCCCCCTTGAGATAAGAGCTCAGTGTGAAAAATGTTTTCTGCTCCATGCATAAAATCAATGACATCAATAATGGTTCTAAGGACATTAATTTGTACTCTTGATACTCCAGTATAAGAAACAGCACTAAACTAAAAATAATGTGAAGTAGTTAATTTGTCTCTGAATCCAAACTGATTAGAACAGCAAAAGGGACCAGTGCCCAGGGCACTTTTGATGAACATAATGATTGATTAGCTTGCCTTAGGCAGTTGGCACTCTTAGCTAGTCATTAATTCCAGGAAATACTGTGTGCTTTGATTGTTATTGTTTAATTTAACAAAATGTCAGCATTAGATATAGAAGAATATCACAATGATTCTATGCAAATCCTGAATATATTTCGGTTATACAGAACTATAATATCATACTGATATCAATATGATTGATATCATACTGAGATCAATCCACTAACTGCATTTAGAAACCAGCAGCTCAGTTTATGTAATGTATCTTGAAACAATGCAGTGTTCCTAATGTAATGTTGTACTTAATATAGCTTGTATACATGATTTTACAGGATTTATGATAGGTCTGTAGAAGGACCACGTGACAAATAAGTCTATCAGAATGTGGATTCACAACAGTTCTGGGGTAAATGAACTGAATTGTTTTAGAAAGGAATATCTTCCCTTTTTATTAAAACATCTATAGAGAAACTTCATAACCTAAGATATATTGCAGGATCCAATCTGTGTCCATCACCGGAACCAGTGTTCAAACAGATTGGATCCTGCAGCATTTTCCTGGTACACATATACATATTTGCCTTCATTCCTAAGGAATATTGCTTATATTCATAGGCAAAGATATGCAATGGCATATAACCAAATATGTAGGGTAGATTTGTTCTTGAATCCTACCACTGGGAAAGTCTGATGATGTTTTTGACATTATTATTTTTTATTATTATGAACTCAATAAGTAAGTAAGTAAGTAAGTAAGTAAGTAAGTAAGTAAGTAAGTAAGTAAGTAAGTAAGTAAGTAAGTACCCCTTTTAATCATTATTAGTAAAATTTCAGGAAAAATAACACAAGATTTTATAAAATTAAGAGGATCTCTTCCAACGTGGAGTTAGCTTTGTAGGTGCTTCTGACACCAATACAGACAGACCTAAGTTTTTATTTTCAACTGTATTTGCCTCTTCATGATAAATAAAGCTGAGCTACTGCAAAGCTTCTGGGATATTTGTTTTAAGAGATGCAGATCATGATATACGGAGAAGGTACTGAACTACCTCTAAATTCTGCCTTTCAGGCACTTATGTTACATTCATTACCTTGCTACTTGGACAGCTCCCAGGCTTTACAATTGGATATTGAAAGTGGATGCTATTAACCACCATTCAACATAGAAGAGGGACAAAGAAAAATAATAGTACAAATTTTCAACACAAGAGGTCTTCCATTCATTATTTATAGAACAATATTTTCTGATTAGTGTAGCTCGTCATTGTGAAAAAAGGATTGCTTTGTTCACCATTTCAGATGAACTATTTGTCCCCAGCTCATTATGCTTTCTATTCTAGTTGAATTATTATGAAAGCAGCTCTTATGGTCTTGCACTATATTTGTAAACATACAAAGGACTATCTAATTGCTGCTTTCAAATGTCACAAAATAATTAATGTGTTTGCTATGCATTCATTGCATAATCAAGTTCTTTAAAATGATGTTCTTATGTGTGAGGCTGCCATATTAACACTCAAAAAATAAATTTCTCTGACATCTCAAAGCCAACTATAAGGTATACTGCCTGGGTCTTATAATATCATTCCATATGCTACATTTATTGGTTTTCTTTTTAAAGAATAGGTCAGTATTCATTTACATACCATATATAATGTATACATTATTAGTTTTATTATATATATCTACTGTATGTGTGTGTGTGTGTGTTATAATACAATAAATTTTGAAGACACAATGTTAAACAAGTGAAAATAATACTCTATAGCAAAATGTAATGCATCTATAAAATTGTCTGAATCAAAATAAAATATAAATCTGAACTTGGGAAAAGTAAGAAATTATTAGTTATTGTCTATTGCAAATTAATTGGAAGGATATTACATTAAAGACAAATTATGTATGAAATTGTCCTATTTGGAAATGCTTAAGAAAGCAACCAAAATGATCAGGAGGAAGAGCAATTGTCTTATAAAAAATGGCGTGCAGCTTGAACTGCATCCAGATGCCAGTACATATTCTTTATTTAAAGTTAATAAATTAAGGTATATTAGGAAAAAAACCCTTCAATAGTTTTACACAAATTAATGCCAAAAGAATATGATTATTTAGGGGAAAAATATCACATTCAAGGGGCTCACAATTGTCACGCCCGATAGCTAGGCATGTCCAGCCATGGGTGGGCTCTTGGCACAGGTTCCCAAGCCTCTTTTGGATGTCTTTGCCTTAGTCCCAAGTCTAAAGGAGGAGTCTTAATGGTTCCCAAGCTGTAATAAAACATCAGTACTGCAGAGAGAAGAATTTTTCACTGATAATTTTAGCTGGTTTTTTTTGGTAATTTATATTGTCGCACAAGTGCTGTAGTTGCTGGTACTGGAAGAACTGCTAGAATATGCTGTTCCAGAATCCAACAGGAATCTCTTCTGCTAAGCCAATTTGCGCAAAAGAAAAAATTCAGTAAAGCAACTAACAGCTCAGGCTAGTTTGCAACGATCTAAAAGAAGCCAAATTTTCACAGCAAAAGATTTGTTTGAATTTTGCAAACAAAAAATAAATAAAAGCAAGTTCATTTTTGTTTTCAATGATGAAATTAAATCTTCACGATCTGCGCAAGAGAAATGATTCAGTAAAGCTTCCACAGTTGCTGGAACTCATGAAAATCACCAGTTTATTCCAATTGACTTGAACCAAATTTCATTAAGTAGGGTGTCAAATGATTCTTCCTAATTTGTTGTTAAGCTTTGTAAGTCAGAGGACGTAGTGATTGTACCTGGGATAAGTGTGCCTGAATTTCAGCTTGGTCAGTAAGTTGCCTGTGTTTATGACAACGAATTGTGGATTGTCAAAGTATGTGACACATCATTTGTAAAACATGATCAACTTTGATCAACTTTATGCATCCATGTGTGCATGCACAATCATTTCATTAGCCTAGCAGAAGAGAATTATTTATTTATTTGTTTGTTTGTTTGTTTGTTTGTATGCCGCCCCTCTCCGTAGACTCCTGTTGGATTCCTAAACAGCATATTTTAGCAGTTCTTCCAGTACCACCAACTACAGCACTTGGACAACAGTATAAATTACAAAAAAAACACAGCTAAAATTATCAGTGAAAAATTCTTCTCTCTGCAGCACTGATGCTTTATTATGGCTTGGGTACCATTAATACACCTCCTTTAGGCTTGTGCCAAGTGCCCCACCCATGGGTGGCCATGCCTGGCTGTCAAGCATGACCTCTTGGCAATAAGCCACCATGGACCAACACATATTTAAAGCACTAATTGACTTATACATCCATTAGAAACATCAATGGGCCTGTTTCCTCTATCATGCAACAATGCTGACGAACCCCCCACTTTTTCAGACCCTTATTTGAAACCTGACTTCACCCTTCCATTTCCTAACAAACAATCCTGTTTTTTAAAATATTTTTGAACATAGTCTTACAATATTGTGCGTTCTTTATTTTTAAAAAATGCTGCTTATTGAAAAAAGAATCACTTTTACTGCACTTGTATGAAGGGTGCAATGCAGAAATCACAGGCTGCCCACAAATAGTGGAGGAGATTTTTTGAAATCCTTATATGAAGAGACACCAAAATGAAAACAATATATTTTTAATGAAGGGAGTCTGCTCTTTCTAATGGTACTAAATTGAAGAGAATTGAAGCTGTCCCACAGGGTCAAACAGGGCGTTAAGTACCAAATTTGAACTCTTATATTTTTTCAACAACTTGAAGGAAAGTACTGCAAATTGGAAGTCCTCATTGCAGCTGTGTACTTAGTACGTCTGCCAAAAATGAACCTGAAATGCCAGGTAGTTTTGAAAGTACAGCAGCCTGAAGATTGCTGTAAATTCATTTTTCAGGGTTTCTATTTGCAAAATTTGAGCCTGAACCATGTAAAAGGTAAGAGGACTAGGTACATGGGGTTTTGCCAGTTTATAAAGCCTTACAAGGTATGCAGGTTCTCCAAATATCTCCATCATGCTACTGAAACTGCCGCATTTACAGCTTCTAGAAGTTGGCCCCAAATGTCATATTTTATAAATTGTGACCTTTGTGTCTCAGAAGATTTCTGAGACAGAACAAGTATATTATAAAAATGCAACTAAACACTCTTGTATCTCTTCAGGAACCTTCAGGTCAGAGCATTCAACTGTGCTCAGGAGATGCTGTAGCAGTACAAGGAGGTACATTTGAGGTTGGCAATTAAGCATTCATTTAATTGTGAACTGTCAGTCGATTCAGTTCTTTATAGCTCAAGTCCGTTCTGTCCTGTTAATTAAAAAAGGCTCAAATGGTCAATTGGATATTTATAGATTCTCTTTTATGAAGTTAATGAAACAAAATCATGATGTATCTATACCAGAATGTCACCCAGATGATGTTGTGGTGTATTCTTGCTTTTTCCTTGTCAGATTAGGATATGTTTGAATATGTCATTCTAAAGAAAGTTTCATTTGCAAATTATACATAAACATCACAATTTGAACAAATGAGGGAAACCAATTAATTTTTCATATATTGAAGTAAAAGTTCCTTTCCTATATTTGATCTTTACACTGGAAGCATCATTAAATCTCAATTATCTTTGGCTGAAATTGTTGCAGTGACAAATTTGGCTAAGATAGAGACTACAGGACTACTAGGGTCCTATATGACCTGCAGATACTCCATTTGTTAGTTAGCCATATGTTCTTCCTTGGCATTGGGTTTATGTCATAATTGAGGTATTCAGTTGCTTGCAGTAGATTTAAACATGTTGGCCTCTTGAATGAAACAAGAGGCCAACTCATTCATTCATTCATTCATTCATTCATTCATTCATTCATTCATTCAGATCATACTTAATTCTGTACTGCTGTTTGTAAATAACCTGATATTTTACTGCCATAAGACTATTTATAGACTTATTTATAAACTATTATTAAAAGTTTTGGAGAAAAATTAGTATTCATATGTGGGAGGAGGAACGGAAATAAATAATTTATTACCACCAGATTCCAGTATGAGTTATGGCTGATAGAAGACATGTCCATGAACAAGTAGAGACAACAAAAGAACAAAAGACCAGTCCTTCAAATCTCTCCTACAAAGAAGGGAATGGGAGATCATCCACCAGAGCTCTGAATTGCAGTTTTTCATTACAAGACCATTAAACAGTAGCCTCCCATGGAACTGAGCACCGGGAGCTGAACACAATGATATTTTTGTCTCAGTAGCAGTGAAGACAATAATAAGGACACTAAACCAACCAAAATCTGACCTTCTAATTACATTTGGAAATGTTCAATTTAATCTGTATATTACTGATCTTCAAAATGGCAAGCTTCATTTGATTCCTAGTATCAAGGACCTAGGAGTACTCATTTCAAAAGATCTAAGCCCCAGAGGCCACTGTAACAACATTGCCAAAAAGGCATTAAGAATTGTCAACTTTATTTTATTAAGTTTTCTCTCTGGTGACACTATACTGCTAACTAGGACATACAAAATATTTGCTAGACTTATCCTTGAATACTGTTCACCTGCCTGGAACACGCACTATATTTCAGACATTAATACATTAGAGAGGGCCCAAGGGTATTTTACCAGAAGAGTACTCAATTCGTCTGCTCGTAATAAAATTCTTTATAACAGCAGTCCTGAAATTTTATGCTTGAATAACCTTGAACTATGCCATCTATGTTCCGACCTAAGCTTAGTACACAAGATTATCTATCATAATGTTCTTCCCATTGATGACTACTTCAACTTCAATAACACAAGAGTTATCAATAGATACAAACTAAATGTAATCCGCTCTAAACTTGATTGCAGAAAATACTATTTCACCAATAGAGTATTAAATGTCTGGAATACTCTATTGGTGAAATAGTATTTTCTGATCCTGTTGTTAGTTTCTCTAACCCTCATACTTTTTACCTTAAACTGTTCACTGTGGACCTTACACATTTCTTAAGAGGTCCCTAAGGGGATGTGCATAAATGCACCAACGTGCCTACCATCCCTGTCCTACTGTCCCCATTTCTATATACTCATTTTATGTGCTTATGGCTATGTTTTGCTTATTTACATTCATTTATTTGTGCCATTTTTATGTCTATGTCTATACTGATACTTGCTTCCTCGTACTTGTTGACAAAATGAATGAATGAATGAATGAACCAGTGGTGAGTTTTACCATTTTTCAATTTAAGAAATTTTGAAAAAGCGTAACAATTTTAGATATACAATTGCAAAAAGTAAAAATAAAAAGATTTTTTTAAAAAAGTTTTAAACAGAGTGAGATCACATAGATTTAAAATATTGATTATTTTTGTGTATGATTTGAAAGCTCTCAGGAGATACAACTGAAACAAAACTAAAACTGCTTTGTGAGTGAGATGGAATGTCTTTAAATTTTATAAATAAATAAAGCCATATTAAGAATCGAGGATTAATGAAGGTCACAGATAAATACTAGTGGAAACTGAAGAACTAGGCAGAAAAGGTTTCAAATGGCTAAGATGGCTATAACTTTTCCTTATCTTATTTTTTTAATTGGACTGAGGTAGTAATAGCTAATATTTCATAAAGGATGCAGGTTTCAATCGATAAACTTTTAGAAGACGGTGACATGATCTTTAAAAACTTTTACCTAAAATAGACATTAAAGAGTTTGAACACATACAAGGCAACAAAATTGAGATTACCAAAATGGGACTTTAGAAGACAAATCAGGACAGGGATCTGGATATGAAAAAACTGCCAAAATAAATCCTGGATGATACCTCTTATTGGATTTACAAAGTAGATTGTTGAAAACTTGGAAGACTGCTTTTGAATACCAAGGATTGAAGAAATATCCAATTCTGTGGTAGTATTGGAATAATTCAAAGATCAAGATTGTGAAGAGCAAGCAGAAGGAATGTAAAATTGGACTATCTGATCAGAGTGAAATTTTCTTATATTTCCAAAAAGTACTAATGCATTTTTTGCTGAACCAGGACTGAAAATATGATACTTTCTAAATAGTGTGTAAATATGGGGAGGTGTTTTAAATATATACAAAACCTTAAAAGAATGAAAAAAGTTGCTATATTATTATTCCACAGACTGAGAAAGCTGGATCCCACTTCTTTATTATTGTCTTTTTCTCCCCAGTTCCTTCTGAACTTTTATTTCTTTTTTTCTGGGTTAATTCATTAATTTTACTATATTTATTAAAACTCCAATAAAATTATTTTTTCAAAAACATTTCCTTACATATGCACTAAATATCTTATATCTTTCTCTTATATCTTATATCTGATACCTGGGGGGAGTGAAAAATGGGTGTGCCATTGCATGCTAGGAGCAGGGGATCACACAGTCCTGCACAAGGGGTGCATGGAATTATGGGTATGGGCATGCATGGACATGATTCCCAATTCCCGCCCCCCCCCTTTGGCACGCAAACCAAAAAAAATGATTCGCTACCACTGACAGATTAGATTAGATTAGATTTATTGGATTTATATGCCACCCCGAGTTTGCGTAGAGGGGCGGCATATAAATCCAATAAATCTAATCTAATCTGTCAGTGGTAGCGAATCATTTTTTTTGGTTTGCGTGCCAAAGGGGGGGGGCGGGAATTGGGAATCATGTCCATGCATGCCCATACCCATAATTCCATGCACCCCTTGTGCAGGACTGTGTGATCCCCTGGTCCCAGCATGCAATGGCACACCCATTTTTCACTCCCTCCAGGTTTCAGAGCCTTTATAGGAGACTGGGAGGGTGAAAATGGCCTTCCCTACCCATACCCCAGAGGCAGAAAATGGCCCATTTGCAACTTCCAGTTGAACTGGAACCCCCCCCTTTTTTTTTTTTTGCTTTTCCCAGGCTTCAGAGCCTTTCTAGGAGCCTGGGGTGAGTGAAAATGTCTTTCCCTATCCTCCAGAAGCCTTCCGGAAGCCAGAATCAGCCTATTTGCCAATTTCTGAAAGTCATTTACTGATTCCCAGTGGACCCAGAAAGTCTGAAAATCAGCTGGCTTGTGCATGCATGCATGCCAGACCTAAGCTCACATGCCCACTTGATATGGCTCCACGTGACACTTGTGGCACACATGTCATAGGTTCGCCATTACTGTCTTAGATCTTATATCATCTTATATGTTATCGCTCTTCTCTTTCTTATCTCTCTTTTATTTTACATCTATGTTATATTTTATATCTCATATCACCTCACCTCTTATTCTGATAAAATATTATTATCTTGGAGCAACTGTAGCTAGAATATCCTGTATGTCACAGTATTTGCATAGGCTTTCCTTCAAGAGACTTGTGGTTGCCTACAAGAGACAAATTTCATGTTAGTAACATTGGCATGAATAGGACTTACGAGTCATATTCATATAGAGAATATTGAATTGAGCTCTAGTATTTTCCTGTTTTTTGTTTAGTATAGTTTATTGCTAGAATTATGGCTATTCCAACTAATTAAACTGTGGTTAAAATAAATAATAGATGAGAACAATTTATGAATATAACTATTGAATTAATCCAATAGGCAAATTATTCACTTGTAAAATACATAGACTTATATGCAAAGTACAAAAGTATATTAGAACATTTAAATTAAATACAATTTGAGTTCTTAATATAAGACATTTGCCAATATGCAAATCTGGTTTATATTGTACACTTTGAGATAATTGTTTCATCCATCTTACTATTTAAAAAGTTATTAAGTGGATAAACAGCAAAGTAGTTTGAAGATATTATACAGCATTCTTAAATGAGGCGGATGACTTTCTTCAGTACAATATATTTAATTTGATAATGGATATTTATGAGATGAAATATAAAGAAAAGGAAAGAATCTGACAAGAACTGCTGTTCTTAAAAAGGTACATTTATTTGAAATGGAAATTGAAGCTTGAGACTATTTATCTTTATATGAGACAATGGTTTTTACAAATAAAAATTTGAAGAATTAATTCAGTGAAAACAAAAGTTCTTCCAATAAATAAAAGGAAATGGAAATTGAAAAATGTGAGATAAAAACAATAGGTTTGCCCAAGTCTAAGTAGTTATATGCACATGAGGTTTGAAGAAATAATAAACATTATCATTATCACTTCAATATATATGCCACCTTTCTTCCAATAGAATATGGAGGTAGTATAAAGAAATTAAACCAAAACATAAAGTGCAATGCACAATAAACTCGATTATAATTCAAGGACCACACAACTGAAAAATTGTATTTATCACTTAATTTAATTGAAAAAATACATATAGCCAGAGCAGGGTGAAATTACCAGGTTCAAAATTTGTCTCTTCAAACCATTATGTATGTTTAAATTCAGCTGTCCCACAAGATATGACTGGGTTGCATTCTTTGGGTCTGCCAATATACTCTGCTGGGAGACAGGAAATATGATTTTTCTTTTAGAGGTACCTGCCCTATTGAACAGTTTTCCCTTCTCCCAGGCTTCCCTAAAGCCTTGAAGCCATATTTTTCCAAATTGGATATTGGACCAGAGTGGTGGATAAACAGTCTGAAATAATTTCATATGGTATGACTGTGAATTTACCTTGATTGAATGTTGGGCATATTGTTTATTGTATCATTTTAAGCACTTTGAGTTTCACACATAACACTAAGTTGCAATGTTATTTTTATTTGTTTAGCACCATATGCTATTTGAGTCTATTATGGCTAGGAGGAGTGCTCAAATTATTATTTTTTGCTCAAATTAATGTAGTAATAATAAATTAATGATTGATCATTAAAGTAATTTGTCATTAAAACATTATCCAATGATAGCAGGTTAAACTACTTGGGAGCATTTATTTTCTGTAACTGAAAAAAAGACTCTTATTATCTATATTTTATTTTCTCAGAATTATTTTTATGGTCTGATTTTATCTTTTCTTGAGTCAAGAATGTCAGCTACATATATAGCTACTTTGTTGTTTTAGACACTTGTATCTAAGTAGTCACCAGTATATTTGTTTTTTCTTTCTTCACAGCAAGAGTAAGCAAATATTTGACATCAGGAAATAAAACTGACTTTTCTTATCGTCTATTGCTCTGACTGTAAGACATTTTAAAAAATAGTTTCTATTAAGTTTTTTAAAAACAATACAAAAACTAAAAAGACAATAAAAAACGTCTTTACATTTTACATTTCTGTAAACTTGAAAAATTAAAATTTCTATGCATATATGTCCATCTATCACATTATTAATCTATTGCAAAAATAATTTCCGCTGGTGTTAATATTTACAATTACTATTAATTAATTTTTTTTATTTCTAGCCAATTATAGAATTTTTCCCACACGGTAAAAAATTCTCTCTCTTGACAATTCTGTAATTTTAAAGTAAGTCTTGTCGTTTTAGCACAATCCATCAATTTGTTGATTATCATGTCTGTGTGAAGGATAGTCTGGCAGCAGTTAAAATGTGTATGATGAGATAATGATTTGCTTTAGTGTGTTGCCCTTTAATAATGCCTAGTAGGTATATCTCTGGTCTTAATTCTATTTCAAAGTCTGTCATTTCTTTTATCCATATCCTAATCTTATGCTAATATTCCAATATTCTTGCCACTCGGCAGGCCCACCATAAATAATAATATGTACCATGGACTTTTTTACATTTCCAACAAAATGGATCTACACATTTTGGCAAGTCTGGCCAGGGCAAAATGCCAGTGATAAAACATTTTATATAAATTTTCTTTATAAGAAGCTGATAATGTCAATTTATAATTTTCTTTCCTTCCTAATCCTCTAATTGTATAGCATACTCAAAAATTTTCATCCATGAGATCATGGTTTTATTTATCTGTTTCCTGTACTTTATCATACTGTAATAAATAATTATACATTATTTTGTTATAAATTTACGGTGATGTCCTACTAGAATTTTGTCTATTAAATTTAGTTTTTTTACTTATAAGGAATTATTCCAATTTTTTTTGTATCTGCTGCAAAGTTGGAGGTATGGCAACTGATCAATAAATTTCCCTTCTGCCTCTAGTTTTCTCTAGTCTTCAGATTACCCTCTTTGTCTAATAACTCTTCACAAGTCCTCAGTTTTGTTTTTTTACCTTAATCATGGTGATGACTACACTTCCCACTTTGTAGTTTCAAAGTTTCCCCTCACTTCGCATCAAGTGATTGCCTTTTGCCTCGATATTTGCTTGGTATTTTACTTGTTCATTTACCCCTCTGTGGTTGATGTGTCCTGGTACAGGCCTCTAATCTCCAAAAATTCAGGTTTTGGTAGCAGAGCCTCCACCCTGGAAGTCCCTAGAATTTTAATAGTATTTTGGAACAATATACCCTTACATGTTATATGCAAGAGTTACTGCATCCCAAATGAGTTTCTGTGAAGAAATAAAAACTTTATTGTGAGGGAGAATATTTGAGGATGTAAAGGTCTGCAAAAAAAGAGAAAAGGTGCTGGAAAGACAGTGTGACTGATTCTCTCTCTCTCTCTCTCTCTCTCTCTCTCTCTCCCTCCCTCCCTCCCTCCCTACCTTCTTTTATCATATTGTATCAATAACAAATGTTTTCAGTCCATGAACTGCTTCTTTACTGGAAATATTGATAACACTTCCTTTTGTGCAATCGGGGTTTAATATTATATTTAAAAACTAGATTGAATAACTTTATAGGAAATATAAAAATTATTTGATGCAATTATTATTTTGTACTGATTTTTTTTCTTTTTCTTTTTTCTTTTTACATATTAAAACCAGAAAAAAAGCATAGGTTCTTGCCTGTCAAACTATAAGGAAATGCACATCTGGCCTCAAAGATGATATTATACATCAGCTTAGCTGTGAAATATGTGGGGTAGGAATTGTGAAAAGTTGAGGAAAAAACCCTGAAGATAACCTTCCCTGGATTCCCTTGATATGGGAAGAAAATGATAAAATTTTATCAGGCAGTCAGAATTCTGTTACTTTACACTGTGTTAATAAAGTAGAATTAGAGCGCTTGGCTATTCTGTGTCTTGATGTGGTCTGACACTAGAGGAATTACAATATTTGAGGAGTTGCCATAGAGAGGAGGGGATCAGGCTATTTTTCAAAGCACCAGAAGACCAATCAAGGAATAATGGATGGAAGCTGACCAAAGAGAAATAAAGAGGAACTTTCTGATGGTGAAAGCAATCAACCAGTGGAACAGCTTGCCTGTGGAGGTTGTGAGGGCTCCAACACTTGAGATTTTCAAGAGAAGACTGGACTGCCATTTGTCCAAAATGGTGCAATGACTAGATGACCTACAAGGTACCTTCCAACTCTAATAGATAGATAGATAGATAGATAGATAGATAGATAGATAGATAGATAGATAGATAGATAGATAGATAGATAGATAGATAAATAACTTTGGGCAATTCATAGACCATCTTAGGCATTATCTTCCTCGCTACAGAATTGAACCACTTGCATGTATAGTTTATTTGAGATCAGTTATTCAAAGTCTGTTTCCTCGTTAAAAGACCCAGTCCTTCTAGATAAAACAGAATAACAGAAGTGGAAGTTATCTTAGAACTTTTCTAATCCAACAACCTGCTCCAGCAGGAACCATATACCCTGCAGACAAATGATTGTCTAATCTCTTCTTAAAATCTTCTAGTGGTGCAGCACCCAAAACTTTTAAATTTTCTTCTTTTTTCTTCTCTTCTCCTTTCATTCTGAACTCGGTTTATCCTGAACTGGCTCACCTTCTCTGGAATGTGAATGATATTAAGATCATTGTAGAAAATGGTTTCAGGGTGAACTGTGCCATAATATTGCATAAAAACCTCTCCAGTCTTATCAATATATGAAAGATATGAGAGAAAGAAGTTTAAAGCACCGAAGTGTTCGTCCAATTATAGAATTTATATCATTTGCACTTATATCAGTTTCCATTTTGAGGCAAAGAGGGCAATTTCCCTCAGTAGCTGGAGTCATTGCAGTAAGGCTTGGCTATATTAGATCTGGGTGCCCATCCTTGCTCTTTGGAAGCTGGGAGTTAACAGCAGCAACAGTAGCTGAATAAGAAAAACTACAATGATGTTATATTCTATGAAAGGAAATGACACTATTGGTGGGGCTCTTTTGGTCATAAAATAAAGCATTCCTTATTCCTTGCTGCTTATTTCTGGTTATTATCTTTTCTGCTTCAGGGTTTTTAATAATAAATTACATGGCTTTAAATATTACATACTGAAATGATTGAAATACTCTGGGAGAAAAAAAGATAATTCTCTTCTTTTGGCTTTTGAATAGCAGAGGAATATATTGTAAGATATATTGGATATTTTTAAGAAACTACAGTCTCCTGCAATGTTGGACTTAGAAAGCATCCTTAGTCCTGCAGGAAAATGGGATGTTATACATTATTACTACATAAGAAACAAATTGCATAAGTAAGTAAAGGCTATTCTCTTTAGGGACATACCAAAACTGGGAAATAAAATGACAGCTACTAAGAAAGAAATTGTATCTTTTCCAACAGGCTTCAAAGCAATGCAGCAAGAAGAGACTATTCTATGGCCATTACTAAGAAAGACACCCAAGCAGAAACCTGAATGCTATGGGTATTAGTAGCATGAATTCTAGGAGAAGTGAAATGGTTACTACTTTGGAAGAACTCATAAGAAGCACAAATGCATGTCTCAGAGACTCTGCATCCAAGTTATATAAATATGTTGTTGAAGATAAAATTATTAGTCAATCAATGTTACATAAATAAAATAAAACTATGAGTTCAGTACTGTTAGGAAAATTTCCAAATCTATCAGCATTTTAGATGGATTTCTAAGGGGGTGGTTTATTTACAGCAGACTTCCAAAGATGCTTACTTATTTATTTATCTATTTATTGGATTTGTATGCCGCCCCTCTCCGTAGACTTATAATGTACCATTGGAAACAGTAACTATAATTGCAAACAATATAAAATGAGATACAGCAGTACGGTCTGATATTTGCTGTTTCTAAGCTACTACATGCAGTATATACAGTCTCTCCTGAGAGGCTCATTTTGATGGCTGGTATTTTAGTGCCTGAGAAAAAAGGAAGTTTAAGTGGCATTTCTAAATAATTTACCATTTGCTGCCTTTTAGGCAACCCAACCCCCAAATTAACCACCTCAGGTGGCCCATAATCACTTTAGCTGATGGTGACAATGCTTTCATTGTGAGCCATCTCATCTTGTTTAATGCCAGGCCGGGCCCAGAGACTTTCAGTTATTGCCTTAGCATTCTCTATGTGATGCATCCATTTTCAAGTTATATTTTTGTTTGCTGCCGTAGACTCAATCTCAACCTATGGTGAGTGTAATAAAACAGATAAGAAGACATATATAACCAGTTGTCTAATTTAATGTTCATCTACTGCAGCTAAGAAAATAGTGCTTTGACCTCAATTTTTGGTTATCTCGTTTCCTTCCAAAGTCAAACCTCCAAATCTCCCCACCCCACCCCTGGTATTCATAAGAGAAAGTGCTGTCAAACCACTGTCTTGGTTACAAAGCTATTCTTAGCATTTTGGCTGTTTGCATTGTATCGCTGTCCAATTTTAATTATTAATGATCTCCAAATTTCCCGATGACTGCTAATGTCATATTAACACAGTTAGAATTTTTATTAAAAAAACTGTAATTTAATATATATTTATATATTTGTGGTATAATGATAGGAAATGTATTTATCAGTGAAAAATTGTTTTATATTAGACAAAAACAAATTGAGAACATTCAGAATCATTATGAATAATTCAATTTGGCAAGGCTTCTGCATAACAGTCTCACAGCAGGATTGTTCATGAAGTAGCAGTTGTTGTTGTTGCCTTTCTGATGACAATGTACTCTTTTATCTTTACATGGCACCCTAGGAGGAGGCCTATTGTAATAACTGAATGCATAATTGGAAATAAATACAATAACAGTCAGATCAGGATAGCAGAGGAAGTTCACCTAACTTGCTTCGCTCACTGGTAATGTTCACGTGTCATTGTATCTGTCGAATTAAATATTTCAGAATTGATTTGGGCATCCCCTCCGCCCACAAGGGAATGACTGCAAGCATAAAAATCTAGTCCCAAAGGTCCTTTCTAAAAAGGCAACTAAACTTTGCTTTTCCTTGAAGATATTTTATTTCTCATCTGACTGTCAGGAAAAGCACCTGGATGACTGATAATTTCAATAGACATAGAAATCTCATAAGTAGCAAAAAACGATTAACAGAGAATTGGATATCAACTCTAATTAGGAGAAAGGATAGAATGAATTTCTATATCTTGCTACAGGTTAAACATTTGATTCTATCATTAAGCAAAATGAATAGCTCCAAAGTTCTCTGGCATTCCTATCTTCCTGAAAGCATACATCAACAATAATGTTTTCTAATTCTCACTCTACCCTGATCTGTTTCACCAATGGTTCTTGTAAATACATTTACTTTTTACTAAATCTGCACTTGTATTTCTACTAGTTTTTTTTCTAATCATTCCTATCATCCTTTTCTTCCCACTTAGGACTGTATGGCCCTAACTTGTTGCTTGTATCCTAAGGTTTTTATTAATATTGATTGTTTCTTCATTGCTTATTTGACTCCTATGACAATCGTTAAGTGTTGTACCACATGATTCTTGACAAATGTATCTTTTTCTTTTATGTACGCTGAGAGCATATGCACCAAGACAAATTCCTTGTGTGTCCAATCACATTTGGCCAATAAAATTCTATTCTATTCTGTTAAGGAAATCAATCATATATCTTTTGAATTTTGGGAGATATACTTGGAATACTACATCCAAAACATCATTAGAAAGTTATTGAGAAACTTGATGATGCCCAAATATGATGTGGATTCTGTTTACTACATATTAAGAATGTTGGATATATTTAATGTAGACTAAAATTTTTGTGCAATTCTAAGAAGAGAGTGGGAACCTATTCTCAGTCATTCAGGTCATGGTTGTCCCAAAGTTGTTTTCCCCACCCCCAAATCTTCAGGAGGCAAATGGACTTTCTTGTTTTGTTTTGCTTTTTGAGGACATTTCACTTCTAATCCAAGAAGCTTCTTCATCTCTTAGTGGGGAATGGAATGAATATTTGAAAGCAGAAAATAATGCTTTTCTGGTGGCAATTTGCCAGTTATTTTTTAAGCAATACCTTTGAGAACACATACGCTTTGTGAATATTTGCCTGAAGTAGATGCAGAAGTTGTTGTTTTGTTTTTGCTTTAAAAGTATCACTTAAACATGCATTTGTTCTCCAAATAATAATTAAGACTATTTAAAATATTCCCCAATAGAACAAGATAATTAATAAACAACTCTTGCTAGGTCATTTGATAGAAGCTATAACATAGAATAGTTAGCAATTGTTGGGAGTTGGTTCTATAGGTTGTCCTAGGTAAACAACCACTTACTCAGCAACTTATGGCAGTGCCTGAACAAGTGATACTTACAATCCTTCCTTGAAATTCCTGCTGTGACCCTAACCCTTGGTCACAAATTGCAATTTGCTACATTTCCAAGCAATTTCCCACAAGCAGTCAGTGGGGAAACCAGTAGGAAGTCAGAAGTCAGTGTCACATGAGTCATTGCTTATGATTTGCACTGTGACCAGCAGTAATTTGCTTAATAATGTAATTGGGGACTGCCAGAACTATTATCATTAAGTGATATGGTGATGTGACATTGCTCGACATTGCACTGTTTACTGATAGAAATTCCAGTACTAATTATTGTCATCAAATAAAAACAACCTATATGTTAAACAACATAATACCTGTTCTGCCGGGCTCTCTGGTAGGAGCCTCCCGAAAATTGAAGGGTACAAATTTCAGACACACACACATTTGAAAATTCAAAAAAATGTTCTTTATCCCCAAATTCAAAATAAACTAAGCACTCTTTTTGTATTGCAAAGAGCACTCGTCCCAAAACAACTGGGTAGTCTGTACAATTAACCTTAAGCAGTCATTAAGTACTTAGCTAGCAGCTGTGAAGAAACTTCACACCCCTTCTTCTTCCAACGAAGTGAGACACACACACACACACACACACACATGTTGCTCTGCTTTGTTTTCAAAGGCGTGAAAAATCAACAAGCAAAGTCCAGAAACCAGCAACCCAGGATTCCTGACGAACTGCGATCAGATACTCTTTCACAACGGCCAAACCCACATGCTGCTATTTATAGCAGCAGCCCTAATTACTGGAGCCTCACCCAACCACAGGTGGCCTCATTTTCTCTTGTAATAATCCTTTAGTTGTTGTATCATATGCATCACTCTACGCATGCATGGATGTGTATTTAATTCTTGTTCAGAATCCAAAGATGATACAGATGATTGATCTCCTCCTGGGCTGTCTGCTAAACTCCCCATCTTCCCTGTCACTCCTGCTGCCTTGGTCAAAGGAGGCTTCATCGGCAGATTCCATCGGGAGCAAAACAGGCCTGCGGCATGTGGATGTCTCCCCCACATCCACCTGCACATTCCTTGGGGCAGGAGCTGGGCCAGAGCTAACCACAACAATGCCATACTGAAACAGTAGTCTATTCAGACTTGGTAGCTATGAATTACAAATGCTTCCAAAATTAACTACTTGGTAGCTATGAATTACAAATGCTTCCAAAATTAACTACTTAAAACGTAGATGTTTAAGTCAAAGCTTGGGATATGAGCTTATAGAATTCATTTGGGTACTTAGCAGAAGATACCAGAAATTTAATTTAATGAGTTTGGATTTTCTGGATGAAGTTATAAAGTATATATAACTTCACAGAATTATTATGTGGGTGGAAGCGTAAAGGTTCCAGGGCTGGTTCTAATATTATTTCCTTTGCATCTTTATCTTTATTCGATTTACTAAACACAAGAGCTAACGTGCTATATGGTTTCATCTGCAAACAAGTCATGTTTTGTTATCCACTATATATTACTTTATTACATGTCATCGCTTCCTCTGGTGTATACAGAAGAGGAAAAATGCAGCAGTTATCTTTGTGTTCAGGATAATGCTCTGTAATTTTAGGCAGACTCTTGTGTCTTGCCTATTACTTTTTTATACTTTTTTTTTTACAGCCAGCTATCGATGTACTGATATACTTCATTCTTGGAATGCAGAAAATATATAGAGATTGCTGCTGTTTTTGTTATGAAATGTTTCATTTTCGAAAACTGTTTAGTTTAAAACCAATAAAAATAAATACAAATAGGATCCTTTGGGGCAAGAGCAGTCATATCATTCCAGTCTGTGCACAGTCTCTGAAACTCCATATTCAAATTTCTTTGCTGTATCAGTGAGATGGGATGCATAGACATTTAATAAAAAATAAATAGAATTTCTGTTTGTTTGTTTTTTAGATATTTGAGTTCTGAAAAATATGGGATAGATTTATATGGAATGCAAAGATCAAGATGTTGATTCTGTAATCTGAAATTCCAGTATAGAACTTATGAAATTGATTTGGAGAGTTTATGACTGTTTAGAAAGAAGGTTTTTTTTAAGATAGATGGATAAATTTATTAGAATAATATACAATTTTTCATTCAAGATATTACTACATACAGGGCAGTACACATAGTATTCTATTATTACTATTTTGAAACAAGTAAAGTTTGGCCAAATAAAGGGACAATAAAATACAGATAGTTCTCGATAATAATTTATTATATTTGTATGCCGCCCCTCTCCGAAGATTTGGGGTGGAATTTAGGATTGGAATTTTGGTTGCTAAGTGATGCAGTTGTTATGCAAGTCATCAAATGATTGGATTTAATTTTATAATCATTTTTATTGTAATTATTAACTGAATCTGGCTTCCATCGTTTTCAGCAACTGGCTTTGCAAGTTTCAAGTAGCACTCATGTGATCACAAGATACTGTAATCAAATTGTGATCATATGACTGTGGAGGTGATGAGATAATCATCAGTTCAAAGGCAGTTTCTTTTTTTTCTTTAGTGTCATCACACTTTTAAACTATTATTAATCAAATGATACGATAATGGGCTACTGTAACTGGACTAAGCGTGGTTAGATTCCATAAAAATGCAATCCTTACACTCTGCAATTGGAGAACAGTATGGGAAAAAGGACCAAAAGTCTTTTTTATTAGACATCACTGTTTTGTTTAATTTTGTTTATTTGTTTATTTATTTATTCAATTTCTATGCCGCCTTTCTCAGATGACCCAGGCTGGCATCTACTTTAAAAGTAGATTCAATATATCTATTTTAGAATGATACTTGAATATTACATTCAGTCTTTTTGGAGATTCTACATCTATGAGCAACACTAAAATATATTAAATATTTAAAGATAGAAAAGTTAATTAGATATTTTTAAAACGATATAGATCATAAAATGTACTGGTATGAGGAGAATATGTATAAGTGGGCCAAAATAGAATTTATGGATGAAGCTAATCAGTCTTAATGTAAAAGGGTAGTGAGACTTAAAAAATGTAATTTTAGGATATTTAAAATCATTAAGGGCAGATATTGGTTATCTGCAGGAGATTCATTTAATGAAACATTTCTATTGAGATTTATCATTAATAAATCTCAATAGAAATGTTCCATTAAATGAATCTCCTGTAGATAAGCAATATCTGCCCTTAATAAATCTCTATTAATGAAGGATTGGATGGAGCAGGTTTACACGTAGTCACACACTGTTTGACAAAATGAATGTGGCCATTTTGGTTCAAAAAGATTCCCAATCAACATATAACAGATTATTACTGATATACATGGCCATTATTTAATTTTATGTGCTAAAATAGCAGAGACTGTAATAGTTGTAGCTAAATTTTATAGACATAATTTAGATTATGTTATATGAAATGTCTTCAATGTTTGAATTAGTACAGGTATTTAACTTTAAGTCAAGGAGTTCTCTTTCTTTGGTGTGTTAAATGAATAAAACATAGAGTGAATTTGTATGGGAAGCTTATCTGAAGTGCTATCAATCAGATTGTGTGTGTGTGTTGGGGGGGTGTTTACATTAACAGACTACAAAGAATCATTTCAATTGTAAATTTCCATGAAAAAGCAAATTCACATTTATTTTATTAAATAAAAGCCCCATAGTTGACTTTTTTTAATGAATTTGCTTTTCATGCAAATTTACAATTGAAATGATTCTCTGTAGTCAGTTAATGCAAACACACACACACACACACACACACAATTTGATTGATAGCACTTCAGATAAGCTGTCCATACAAATTCACTCTATGTTTTATTCATTTAACACACCAAAGAAAGAGAACTCCTTGACTTCTAGACTTTCATGTGATAACATCATTCTATAAAAGTAGTTCCATATAGTACCTTGGAATCAGGAAGTAACTACTCCATAAAAAATATGCCAACATGTGACTCATACTCATATTTTATGATAACATTGTATGGCACTAAAACTAGTAATGGTGCAAAAAATGTTTAAATGAACTTTATTAAAAAGTTGTTTAAGAAGAATTAACTTATATTTCCATTAATTGATCTTGTAAAGTCATTGGTTAAGAAATCAGTTGTAGAATATTCTTGGATAAAAATAAAAAGATAGGCGTACCAACTGTAATCAGTCACTTGTTTGTTATGGTCCAGGGAACTGTATCACATGATTCTACTTGATTCTTTATTTATTCAATTCAATTTTTATGCCGCCCTTCTCCTTAGACTCAGGGCAGCTTACAACATGTTAGCAATAGCACTTTTTAACAGAGCCAGCATATTGTCCCCACAATCCGGGTCCTCATTTTACCCACGTCGGAAGGATGGAAGGCTGAGTCAACCCTGAGCCGGTGATGAGATTTGAACCGCTGACCTTCAAATCTACAGTCAGCTTCAGTGGCCTGCAGTACAGCACTCTACCTGCTGTGCCACCCCAGCTCTTAAACATTTCTTTTAAACATTCTGAATATTTCTTTTTGTTGTGCATACATAAAGAATTGGGCATAAAATAGCTAAAGGGTAAGTTAGTTTTTCCATTCCAGGTTACAAATGCTGTTACATATTATTTTGCTCAACTATTTATAAAATAAAAGATAATTAAGACCTCTGTGTTAAATGAAGAATAAGTAATTGTTACTTTATTCTTGTTATGTATTTATAACTTGTTATTTTAAATATGCATATATAAATAGCAGATGCTTTTAATTTCAAATGTATTCCAAGTATAAGAGAAGAAATGGAAGACAGATTTAGCCTCTCCCCTTTATTGTTTGTCATTCTAGCTAAAAGGTTGTTTTACTGAAAGCCACCAAAAGGGCTTTGGGCATGAAGGATCTCCCATAAATGACATATATTCCTAGAATCATTTATAAATCTTATTTCAATAAAACAATAAATTCAGCCATAGGCCAATAATTCCATTCCATTAATGTTAAAACACTGATTGGGTTAAACTGAAGCAATTTTTATAACAGAATTAGGATTCAGAGAGTAAAAGAATAAGATGCGTATGAAAGCAAACAATAGAAGTGAAAGTCCAATTCTGTTTTCAGCTTCTCTGCCTGAGATACTAAAAATCAGATCTTTTACCTATTTCAAGGGCAATGCATGGTTATCAAAAGTATTGTTCTGAATTTATATTTGTTTTGTTCAATCATTTGCTATTAAGTTAACATAATATAAACACTTTTTATACTGGACATTTGAAAGACATAATATAATATTATGGGACGGTAAGGTACAGTAGGATTTACTTATATGTATAAACTTTACTGCTTCTGACAGAAAGGAATACTTGTCTCAAAATTCAAGTTCAGAATAATATGAAAAAAGGTTTTTCTGCATTGTGGCATTCTTAACTATATCTACATCACATAGATTAAAACAATAAGGGCAGAAGAATTTAGACATGGACTAAATACTTGTAACTAAGCTTTTCAGCTATCACTAGAATAAACATAAATACCAGGGATTTGAGAACTCGGGGGAGAAGTTTGTGTTGTTTGGGCCCTGATGGTAAAGTTACTCTGAGTTTTACAGTGGAAGGGACATTGGATCAAACACTTCTACTTTGTGATACCAGAGGGAAGTTCTTATCATAGTGCTTTCAAATCCAGTGTTTGTATTATCACTAGAATTATGTCATGCTTTCTGCTGAAAGCTATAAGCCTGTCTTCATAGAATGTAAAGAATAAAAATTGAAAGAATGATTCTTTCTTATTGTAACTGCTTTTAAATTAAGTATTTTCCATTATAAGTGACTTATACTGCAGCTATACTTTTGATATTGCTAAAAATACAAGAATATATGGCATGGGCATAGGAACAACATTTATATTTGGATTTAAATCTGTCTATGGATACATCTGAGGCATGCTTTTTAAAAAATAATAATCCTGGAATTATGGATAATTGTGGTTGTTAAGGAAAAGCTTTAGGAGAGAATTTGTCATCACAAGACCAGACTGCTAGTTTTAAAAGAATTATTTGTCCCAGACTAATTTTTATTTCACTTGTAATGATATGAAAGCAATCTTCTTACTAGGTCTTCTGCTGCCTTGGTGATGTAGCTTATGTAATTTTAAACCACTTCAATAGAGCAATGTTATAATGAGGTCATCAGCAGTCAGGATTCTAAATCACATCTCTTGCACTGCTTGCAACACAAAGCACTTCACAGAATAATTCAGTCACTATAGTCTAATCACATATGCCAAGTGGGAAAAAGAACAGAGAAAAGGAATCAGGGGGATGTGGGAGAAGGGGAGTTCAATGTACCCTTTAGCAAAAACTGAAAGCATTTACACTTTAATATTCAAGACATGCATAGGAAAAATACTCCCAGTTGAGAACGAGCAGTACTAAAGTACAAGAAATATTTGCCTTTTCATTATGATACAACAGAGAATCAAATGAACTTCCCCAATGTGGGAAAGGTAGAATAATAAGCAATAGCAGAATAATAGCGTGTGGCACAATGAGCTCACTAATAGTATGCTGTTGGCTTCAGCCAGAAGGTGTGGAAATAAACCATATAACAATGCATGCAGAATTGGAAAGGAGTAAGGGAAGAATAATAGAACAGACCTCCTGAGTAGCAGCTTCTAAGCACTATTAATGAAGTACAGCAGATGTTGGTTGTAGAATTCATAGACAAGTTCGTTTCTCACTCACTTGTTTCTTTGCTTTGATCTCCAATTTTCCTCTGCAACTATCAGAAACACACATTTATATATAGAAAGACAGTGGTTAGCCTTGAAGATTATAGTACACTTTGAGCAAACAACTATTTCTAATGTCTCTGTTTTAATTTTATTCATTGAATTAATTAATAACTCAAGTATTTAATAATTAATCAACTAATTAATAATTAATAACTTGATTGATTGATTGATTGATTGATTGATTGATAATCAGCATATTGAACTACGTTATGGAATAAGAATGGCCAAGATATTCTTGCCTAAAATAAAATAACACTTTAAAAAGGGACATACAGAAGCCACTAGTACTAGTAATTTATTTCCACAATAGTGAGGGGCAAGTCCTTCATTACACCAGAGTTAACAGAGTGGTTAGTTGGCCCAGGACTGTTCAAGAACAACAGACAAGAAGCAGTAATACTGCTACTTTCCCAGTATTTGCCATTTGAGGTTGAATAATAATAATTTAATAATAATAATTTATTAGATTTGTATGCCACCCCCTCCGGAGACTCGGAGTGGCTCATGTCTCACTTTGATGAAAAGATAACTTCTGAACAGATCAGTTCTATAGTAATTTTTCTTCATTTCAATTTCATTAAAATCTTTGTGTATATGTTGGCAGAACTCCATACCAAATGGCTCTTGACATAACGATGCACAAATTTTATTAATGTGACAAGTATTAGAAAAACTTGGTACTGCTTTACTAAAAACAGCAATATTCAAGTCAACATTACAAAGGCATATACTATTAACAACATTAAGTTATAAAAGTAAAAAGGTAAGGTTAGAAGGGGTTTTTACAAATTCTTAACACAAATGAACAGCCGGCAGATTAAACAGCCAGCTGAGATTGCGATGGGGCCAGCCGGGTATGTGACTTCGGCACTGCTACTGGCATGGGAGAGATTGTGCGAGATAACGCATGATATCCCCCATTACGTCTGCAACCATCTGAGGCTTTGGCAGATGGCCTGGTTGCTTGCCCTGTATCTAGGGCGGTGCGGCGAGGTTCACTTTTCTGCCTGGGTCCCAGTTGCCTCAGCAACTGGCCGGGGCCATTTTGACAGCTGTGGGCACCCACCCGCCTTCCTCTATTTCACAGTGTGCTTCTAAGGGGCGCCTTTCAGGGGCCAAGTAGGAATTTTTTATGGTTTCAACCTTTATTGTAGCCGTTTTTTCATTTACTTCACACTGGAGGATTGACAGGTTAAGGGGTGCAGCACACATTAGTTTCAATCTGATTACAATTGTCTTATCCCTTTGGTCACTGGGGTTGGCAGGTAAGGGGCGTAAAGGGCAGCAGCGCATTCTCCTTTAGGGCATCTTTTGGAAGGTGATGGGCTGCCCTTCGCCAGGAACTCCGGGCGGGAACCTGCCTGAGCAAATGGAGGGGGATACCCTTGGGACTCACCTAACCCTATTCTCAGATGGAGATTGGACGGTGAGCCCCTCCTACATGTTTTGTGGGCATGACCTAGAACATGATGATGGATTTGAACTCTCACCTTGATCGGCAAGGAGCTACGCCCATAGTTGCCCAGGAAGATTTACCATCAGGAATTTCCGCCCCATTTTTATGATTGGCCTCTGCAAGTCCTGATTATTTGTTAATAATCAGTTAATTTAATATGTTAATTAATAAAGTGACCTGTTTCTTCCAGCTCTTTGTGTCCACATTCTCATTCCGCCTCCGGCACAAAACGATTTGATGAAAATTTGTTTCATGGCCATTATTTGCAATCAAATGCTATTTGGAAAATGAAAAAAGTACCCAAGATGCATATCTTCATGAAGCTGTCCCATGTTCTCTGCCTCTGGATGGTGGAGAGAATGAAAAAGAAAAGGATATTCTGGTACTTAATAAAGTAATGGGATTTAGCAACAATACTATTTTTTTTCTGCCTGCACTGGCATGACTATGTGGGGTAGAATGAGAATGGAAGTACACATCTGGATGCAGACTTTATCTATGTGGCTTGTAACAAATCCATCTGTTATATGGTTTTTCCTGTAAGACACATTATCTTTCCTCTAGGGGCAGCTGTGAAATACTTCTAGCTATCTTACACTGCAATTTTGCAAGCAATAGATTGGGAGCAGACACTTTATGAATGTTTAATAGTGGTAAAAATAAAATTGCTTTCTGGGAAGGAGATGTAGGTATCAGTCTGGATTGAGCCAAAAGCTACAAAGCAAAAAACCATGGGACAGATGAAATATTAAAAGGTGAGTATAATGAAAGCCTAAACCAGAGTGAAGGATTACAAAGCAAACCAGAAATCAAGTCCCAGAACAAATTAGTTTATGTATAAACAAGAAGGCAGAAATTTGGAACAAGGCAGTAGTGCTGGAGAACAAGCAAGTGTGGAATAAATCACAGTTCAGAAAGATCTAGAATAGGAGTCAAACTGGCAGCCCATGGGTTGGATGTGTCACATGCAGGCCACGCCCACCCCAGCTCTAGGAAGGGGAAAAAAATCACAAAAGGTCACGTAATGGCAATATGGAACCACAAGTGATTTAAAAGTACAAATATGAAGACTATTGTTAAGGAGGAAAGCAGCTGGGGACTTAAATTATGGTAATATTTCACACAAAAGTATTGAATTATGCCCTGAGAATATTTCATTTAAAGCTTTTATATTGTGGGATGCGATGTATACATCATAATCTATACTTGGAGCCAACAGTTACTGATTTCAGCAGACAGTTATTCAATATTCTACTGAAAAAGAAATGTAAAACCATTTTGGTTTATTCCATATTAGAATATCAGTGAAAAAAAATGTTTTTCAAGTTGTGCTCAGGTTCTGGTCATTAAGATTAGCACTGAGTAATGTTGTCTTACATCTTAGTAGAGGGGATCAGATTATTTCTAAACTCCAAATAGTTTTATGCTGATCACAAATGCAAAACTTATGTGAGTGATGTGGAAGCTCTTTTGTGAATAATTTTCATTCTAACATGGTAACATTTGAATGAGTCCTGACTTTGTCTGACATGCACAAAAATAAGTTTAGAAATAAAGCAATTATAAAGCAAAATTGGTAATAAAAGTTACGGATAGTTTAAATCTAAAGATAATCATAAGCCTTCATAGCTTTTTAAAAAGCTGCTTTGCTTCAATTTTCTTTTAGTTTCAAAAAAATAAAACTATAAGAGGACATAAATTTTAGTACTTGTTTAACAATTCTAAAACTGTAATAATATTCCATGCACAGCTTCTATTGCTATTTTGGCAAATTAAGCATTACATTCTGATTGACTTTGACAGACAGGTGACTCTTTTCTGAGATTAAAAAATTGTTGCAGTTATAACAACCATATTATTATCCATTACTATTCACAAGGTCATTCTACTGAGTGTATGTCTTGCATGATAAAAGTCTGGGGTTCATTTCCCAGGATACTCAGTATAAAGTTGGTAGCAGCATTATAATAATTGGTTGGCTAAATTACTGTGCTTGATACTATGTAAGGCATTTTGATATATTAGTCCAACAGACACAATCCTTCATCTTTTCTTTTATGAATAAGAATTGCATTGTCACCATAACAATAACAGTAGCAGCCTTAGTCGCAGTTTAGTCAGAGGACAAAAAGAAGCTATTGTCCTTCAGACTTCCCATTGTAAGTTGTAAAGTTGATACTTTAGGTTCCAATCCATTTCTACACACTTTTATTATGCCCCTGCAAATGGCATTTACTCCTGAGTAAATATTAACAGGGTGGACTCAACAGTCTATTTCCTTTTTAAAGTCAGTATTTCTTGAAATCAGTAAGAAAAAAAATGAGCTTTATCTGAATATATGTGATTATTTGTATGTTCTCCTTGGTCATGTTTTTTTTTCTGATCCAGAAAGCAAACTGGCATTTTAAAGCTGTATTTAAAAACATGTCTGCAATTTAAAACACTCAACTGAATGTGTAAAATTGATGTTTTAAATCACAGCATATGTGAAATCTTAATTTCCGTATACCAAAATGAAAAAGTTAAACTTAATAGCTATGTCTTACTCTAAGTGCTGGAAATTCACCAGGCTTATAATAAAGGGACAACTATTAAAGATAATTTAACTCCAATTTGATCTGAAGGGAGTTCCCAACTGTTATAATTTCCTTCTGCACACTTTACCCCTTTGGCTACAACTTCTTTTTTCTGAGATGAATTGAAAAAACATTTCACGGAAAGACATCGCTATTCTTCCCCAGATGTTCAGCCTATGTTAAAAAGTTGCCTCCTTTGTGCTGCTGCAGATATTTCAAAGGATCTCTATTAGCACTATTAAACGTCCTTTAAAAGGTGTGATGCAGCAGGGTGACCATTTATGAAGAAAAGTGTCTCCGCTAGGCAGGAAAAGAAAAACCATCCTATCGTCCAATGTGACAACTCCAGCTTGTTATTACTTTCTTTTTAAAAGCATCCCTTCGTGGTGACTTTTACAAAAGTGTACTTTTATAAAAGTTGATTGTACTACCAGGTTGAGGTTTTGAAAAGTTCTGAGGGGAAAAAAAGAATGCATTTTCCTTTTCTCAGAAGTACTAGCTGGGATAGTGGGGGGGAGAGCTACCCTCCCAGAGATGGAGAAAATGGAATGAATATGAAATAGATAGATGCATTAAATAAGACTTTGGAATTATGGATGTGGGTCAGAGGTGGGTTTCATTTACCTTTGCCACCAGTTTGCATCGCAGTGTTTCATAAGTGTGCATACCAACTTGTATCCATGGACAGCACCCCCCGAATTGGATCCATGATGCAATCTTTGCATCCCCAGCGGGTCATTCATGGCACTGGACCAGATTATCTCAGGTACCGCCTTCTGCTACACGAATCCCAGTGACCAGTTAGGTCCCACAGAGTGGGTCTTCTCCGGGTTCCGTCAACTAAACAATGTCGCTTGGCGGGACCCAGGGGAAGAGCCTTCTCTGTGGTGGCCCCAGCCCTCTGGAATCAACTCAACCCAGAGATTATAATTGCCCCCACCCGCCTTGCCTTTCGTAAGCTTCTTAAAAGCCACCTCTGTCATCAGGCATGGGGGAACTGAGATACTCTTTCCCCCTAGGCAATTTACAATTTTATGCATGGTATGTCTGTATGTATGTTTGGTTTTATAATAAGGGTTTTTAAGTGTTTTAATATTGGATTGTTATATGCTGTTTTTATTACTGTTGTTAGCCGCCCCGTGTCTACAGAGAGGGGCGGCATACAAATCCAATAAATAAATAAATAAATTAACAGTTCAGGTGATTGGTTCTGAACCGAGAGAAACCCAGATAATTTAACTCATGCTTATTTATCCCATTACCAGAATATTTTATCCACTTTAGCTTGTATCCATATTCGGTTTTGTCTTGTACTATTCCCAATGTATTAATATGAAAAAAAAAAAAAGTGTCAAGTGAAGAAACACTTGCCTAAATGTTACCAAGTAGCAAAACAATTATTATTTATAAATAAATAATAAATACAGTTTACCGGTATTTCTTTTCATTGTGATGGCTTCACCAGACACCAGCTCAGATTAAGAGAAAATACTGTCTCCGAGGACTTTGGAGGTGGGTGTGGAATTGCTCCAAGAAGCTGTTGTGGGCTCCAAGTCAGGAGTGGAAAGTTCAGATTCAGTAAATAGTCACAAGAAGGGCAATTGGATGAGCCATTAGCTGAGGAGGTAAAGGAGACATCCAGCTGCAACTGGAGAGAACAGAGACTCCAGGGGAAGAATGAAGGGTAGGGGGTGAAGGTACACCACTGCAGCTGGCCAGCAGGGATGAGGAGGAATCGTCTCCTTCACCTCATCCACAAATGCGCAGGGCTGAGAGGAAGCAGGCACAATGGGAACAAGTAGTCCACACTTACCAATTATTTGTTCAACCATCATTTAAAGATAAGACAGAGCTGAATAAGAAGATTTACGATGGGTCCTACAAACTGTAGTAGTTGAGATATTTTCACAGTAACTGAATTTAAACATGCCTGGGATAAACATATATCCATCCTAAGATAAAATACAAAAAGTAGTATAAGGGCAGACTAGATGGATCATGAGGTCTTTTTCTGCCATCAGTCTTCTATGTTTCTTAAAGTACTCAGTTCAACTCATCCACAAAGACCATTTTTATATTGTATATCTTTCTTCCAACAGTTATTATCTACTTAAAATGCTCAATTGTAATTGAAATATTTTTCTTTTTTTCTGGGTGAAGGATATCATAAATCTGCCCAGCTTATCTCATAGTCATAAATGCAGTTGGTGTTTCAAGCACATATAATTGCCAGGAAGGCAATCTCCAAAAGGAACAGCTGACAGAAGAAAATAACTAAGACAAATTCCAAGGAAGAAGAAATTTATTAACCTGTGCTATGTTGATGATGCTACCTGATAGTAAAAAAAATGCAAAAAAACCAACCCCCCCCAAACCCAACTACAAATCATAGTCAAAAAACACAATGAAAAAATAGGGCTAAAATTAAATGCAAATAAGATCAAACTAATTATAAGTGATATAGCAATCTGCCTTAGAATGGACAATGAAGAGTTTGAAGTATTGGATAGTTTGCCTTTAAAAAAAAGGAACCACCCCTGCGAGGTCTTGCATTAAGCACTCTATCATGTATTGGAAACATTCTGGAGTAATGCTTACTCCAAATTGTAGGTGGTTGCACTTGAAAGCCTCCCAGTTGGTTATTATTGTCTGTGCTTCTGTGGTGGCTGTGTCCACCGGCAATTGCTGATAGGCTTGGGCCAAATCCAATTTGGTAAAAATGTTGCCATTGCCTAAGGAATGCTGCAGATATTCTACCACTGGCACCAGGTATGGGTTTTGTTGCAGTGCCTTATTGATGGTACATTTGTAATCAGTGCACGTGCAAAGAGATCCATCTGGCTTCATGGGAAATACAACAGGGGTATCCCAAGTGACCTGGTCAACTGTTACTAGAACCCCTTGGGCAAGGAGTTTTTCCAATTGTTTTCCCACCTTAGGGCGCAGAGCCAAAGGGACTTGGTGGGGCTGCTGCGGTCTAGGTTAAATGAAATGGGTTTGCCTGTATATTTACCTAGACTCTCATCAATGATGCCCTGGAAGTAGTTGGTCCAATTTGTTGCTTTAATTTGGTTCAGGCTGGTGATGCCAATTGCCGGTGGCTTGAGTGGAGTGGCTTCAGCCACTCTACTCAAGCCACTCCCCCGAGAAAGGTTAGGGGGTAGTCTTCCTCGAGAAAGGTTAGGTGTAGCTTGCCCTTGAAGTCTTTGAAGTGAATCTGTACCTCAGTTTGACCTAAGACTTGAGTGGAGTTTCCTTGGAAGTCACTTAGTCATATTGAGTAAGGCTTGAGTAGTTTCAGGATGAATACTTTTCTGGGTGTCCCAGGACATTGTTGTGAACATAGACTCTGTATCCAGTTCTATTCTGCATGATCTGCCCTCAATAGTAATGGTAACATGGAAATCATCTCCTTCCCCCGTGTCTTAGTGTCCCATGGTTGTGTGGAATGTTCATCTATTGTCCTGGTATTGATAATCTCTGCATCTATTTTTTTTGGTCCCAGGGTCCATTCTGTCCTTGCCTTCCCAATTCAATGGATGGTTTGGGTGGGAATTGGACCGATAGATATGGAGATGGCTGGGTAGCCCTGCAGGCTTGTATGATGTTTTAAATTGCTTCTTTACAATAGCAAACCATTCTGGCATGGACCCCTAAGCAACCCGAGCAATGGGCTTCCTTGTTCTCAAAGTCTCTGGGGCTTACTCTCTTTTCTGGATGGACACAGTACACTGATTTCTCCTCCTTTGATTCCTATCATGTTTGGGAATTTTGGTCATCCCCAAGGGTGCGGTGGATTGCGCTGGCCCATCAGATGTCGGCTGCTGAGTTGTCCAAAGACTCAGTGGCTCTGGCTTTGTCCACATCATCCTTGAACGTTTCCCCTTTTTTGATCAGCAACTTCTTTTGGAAATTAAGATCTTTCATTCCTAGAATTATCTGATCTTTCATCACCACATCCGAATTGATAAATTCACACTTTGTTGTGATTTCCTGGAGTTTGGCCACAATGTTATTGATCGTTTCACTGTCCCATTGATGGCAATGATAAAATTTGTTGTGGCTGATCATCGGAGGTTATGTGGGAGCATAATGTTCCTTGAGAGTCATCTGTAAGGTTCCCATGAGATGGACTCAATGTCTATAGGAACCACCAGTGTCTGAGCCATTTTGTAGATTTTTTGGGCCACAGTAGGTTAGGAAGAGAACCCTCTTCCTGTTGTCTAACATATCCTGGAAATTGTTGGCTTTCAGGAATGTGCGAAAATGGCTCATATATGGGGCTCATTTTTCGGTCTTTGGGTCGAATATTGCTGGAGTGGGACAGTGTTGAATAGACATCCTCAAGTTTGGCTAGAGCAGGTTAGTGCTTGCTTCTAAGATGACCATGGATGCCACAAGGGGCCTTTGTCCAGTTGTCCTTCTTCAATCACCTTTGTCACCAATGTTAGATTCGCGTGTAAAATTATGAGCAAAACATACAAACAGTTCAGCACCTTTATTCTCCTAACTGATTGCAATATTATTATTATTATTATTATTATTATTATTATTATTATTATTATTATTATTATTATTATTATTATTATTATTTATTGGATTTGTATGCCGCCCTCTCCGCAACCCAGCCAGCCACTGACAGCAATTTATTTCTCCTGTCGCTAGATTAGCCCATCAGTGGTGGCCATGCAAATCCTGGCTACGTACATCTGTACATAAGACTCATCTTCATATTGACTTGCCTGCAGTGCATCCGGTTCACCTGCCTGCCCCATGTGCCTCTGCCTCCATCTGCATCTTGGATAGGGAATCCACTCCTCTATACCGTGCAGGCTGCAGAGCCTCAGAGTGAACCAACCAATGGACTGGCAGGCTATTGTCTTGCTTTGGTCCCTGCACTCTTGTTTCCTCTTGTGCACGGCCTGGGATGGCAAAGCACTCAGCCAGGGCGATCCTCCTGAAATCATGTTTTGCCCAAAATAAGTCCCAGTGTTTATTTTGAAGCCCCGCAAAATATAAGACTGGGTTTTATTATGGGGAAAACATGGGTATCAGTAACTTTGACCCATTTCAACATAATTGGCTCTGATCAGGCCTAACTTTCTTTAAGAGGTCAAGAGCCTCTTCAAATAGTCACTAAATATTGGCATAAAATAAGGAATTGGCTGGAAGAAATTACAGGACAAAAATAGAAATGAAACTGGAACTGTTCCTCCTTGGCATCTTAAAGGCAAAAATAGGAAAAAAAATCCAATATATAATTTTGCATATATTGACAGCCACTAGAATCACATTAGCACAAAACTGGAAACAGGCAGATAGTCCGCCTAAAATACTTGTATGTGCTGCGATGGATAATTTGACAATGGAATTTAATGACAGAGATGAATCAGGGTATTATCAGGCTTGGAAAAGATGGTACACCTCGTTAGAGAATAGAAAGATAACTATGAAATAATAATTAGATAATAGTATATGAGTATCTTTGTATATTTGTGTAAGTAGTAATATAATTTATAATTGTAATATAATTACAATGAGTGTATAATATAGTATAATGCATTAGAGAATTAGAATTTATGTAAGATGGATAGTGACACCAATATGAATTCACTATAATGAAAAAAATGGTTTGTTTTGTGTCTTTTGTTTGGGGTTTTAATGTTAAAAATGTTTAATAAAATTATTTTTTTTTAAAGGGGGGGGGGAGAAATAGTCACTAAATAGTAAAAATAGCCACTAAATTGTTAACTGCTCTTGCTGATTTTAAACATTGTTCCTTCCCTATATTTTTAAACAAAAATATATTCATTTGGCATTTGCATATTATTAGGTTCTATAAAGTGAATCAGTATTTTCCTGGTTGGTATGAAACTGGACATCCTTGTAAGAGCTGCAGTAACATAAAAATGCTCCATTCAGTAAAAATGGAAAGATGCGTTGTGGAAAATAAAGTCACTGTATGTATCTTCATGTTCTTTATAAATATCTTCTTTATTCATGGTGCTCAGGAAAATACCACACAGATCATATTAGGCAAATCTTTAGGGACAAAGAAAACAACATCAACAAGCAATATGACAATATTTTTATTCTATGCATTTGCAACAATGTTGCATGCAATGTTGCTTGTTTTGATCTCATCCTTGAGCTATTCAGAATCAAACTCCTGAAATGAGCAGTGAATTAGCTTGCAGCACTGCATTATAACCACTGCACCATCACAGTATGGACTTAACTCTCAAACTGCCCAAGAAGCTGCTGATACAGTTCTACAGAGGAATCATTGAGTCTGTCATCTGCACATCTATAACTGTCTGGTTTGGTGCTGCAACCCAACAGGATCGACACAGACTTCAGAGGATAATCAGAACTGCAGAAAAAACAATTGCTGCCAACCTGCCTTCCATTGAGGACCTGTATACTGCACGAGTCAAAAAGAGGACGGGGAAAATATTTACTGACCCCTCACATCCTGGATACAAATTGTTTCAATTCCTACCCTCAAAACGTCACTACAGAGCACTGCACACTAAGACAACTAGACACAAGAACAGTTTTTTTCCAAACGCCATCACTCTACTAAACAAATAATTCCCTCAACATTGTCAGACTTTCTACTAAATCTGCACTTCTATTCTACTAGTTTTTCTCATCATTCCTTTCACCCATTTCCTCCCATGTTGACTGTATGACTGTAACTTGTTGCTTATATCCTAAGATTTTTATTAATATTGCTTCTTCATTGCTTATTTGACCCCTATGACAATCATTAAGTGTTGTACCATATGATTCTTGACAAATGTATATTTTATTTTATGTACGCTGAGAGCATATACACCAAGACAAATTCCTTGTGTGTCCAATCACACTTGGCCAATAAAAATTCTATTCTATTCTATTCTATTAATTTCCAGACAATAGGACCAGTTCAACTGGAAGTGAATTTTAATATTTCTAGTGGACACCAGATAAGGAAAAACAGGATTGATTATGCACCATTATGCTTACCACTCTTTTTTTTTCCAAAGAGAGCATTTATACTGAATAAAGGAAAGAAGCTAATTTGATGTCAACAATGGGAACCTATTAGCTGAGTTGGAATATTGAGAATGGAGGCTTGCCAAATTTCTCATGACAAGGTTACCAAAGGTCTGGGGAAAAATGCATCTGGACTTGTGTGATTTTATGCTGAATGCAGAAAGTGAAGGCTTTGGGGAATAACATCAAAGACAGCCATTTCTACTCATAGGGCATATCTAGATGAATAAAAGAAGACAAGGGTATGTAATTCCAAAATCTAAACCAATATCTCAGTTTGACAAGTTTAATAGTAAAGAGTGGAGTGAAAAGCCACCTACATATCCTTGCCAGAGCATATTAAGAAAGTTTTAAAAAGAATATATAAATCTAAGCCATTCTGAGACATTTGTTCAGAGTAAGGGTTGCATAGAGTTTAAAATATTCATATAGCTCCATGATGCATATTAATCATTGTTAACTCAAAGTTAAAATAGAGTGGTAAACTGCTTTGAAATTGTATTCCAGCCAATATGTTCTTTAATTTTTAATGACACAATTTTAAGTGCCATGCCCTTAACTCATTGGCATTCATGTTAATTGGACTAATTATAATGCATTCATTTAGAATTAATGCAGATATTATACATACTTCCATGAGATACTTGGTGCAACTCAATATTAATTTAATATACCATTGAAGTACATGCTATCCATTTCAAGTCATTAGCCATGACGCTACTGCTCTAAAGAACAGGAGAAATGCTATCTTAAAAGGTGATTATCTTAGCTACTGACAACTCGTTGCTTCTTTCTGACTATTTCTGAAGACCATGCTAAGAATGACTAAACTGCATAGATTGTAATATTAGATATTATTGTAATAATATCTCTCTAAACTACAGAATATTAAATGTACACCAATGAAATAGTCGTCAGTTCTAATGCATTGACCATACTTCAGTGATCCGTGATCATTACTAGACTGAGTTCTAGTAATAGGACACCACTGATCAAATATCAAATAAAACTTTTAACATTATCTCGTGTTACCTAAGTGGAATCTTGGATACTAACTTTCTGTTAAGGTTTAAGATAAGTGGATCCATTGAAGCAAAGTTGTGCCTTTTCCACGAGTAGAGTTCTTCCACAAGTAGAAGAGAAAAGTATAGATCCCAGCTAGTGATTTCCTGAGGGCTTAGTTTACTCACTTGATTCTGAATCAATAAAGCTTTTTCCATTCATTTGAAAGTCATTAAAAGTAAAAATGTGACTGGAAAGCAGAAATGTGCTATCACTTCTAGACATTTATTGCCCAGAATTGTTTTTATATACAGAGGGGAAAAAATCAATGGTTAGAGACTGGGACAAAGCTGTTTGGTATATACAGTATCTATGAAAAACGAAGTGTTATATAAATAGTTGGTAGGTGTTCTATTTATTTGAATTAATATTCCAAAGGTACAAAATTTTTGAAAATGAAATACTAATAGAAAATCATGTGGAATGAAATTATGGATTAAATAAAAGCAAAATTATAGCAATTCATATTCACTCTTAAATATACGATCCCACCAATTAGTGTTGTTCTGACGGGCTCTCTGGTACACTCCTCCCAAAAATTCACAGGTACAAATTTCAGACACACACACGTTTGAAAATTCAAAACAATGTTCTTTATAATGAAAATTCACTTCTACTAAGCCCTCTTTTGGTATAGCAAAGAGCACTGGTCTCCAAACAAACTGGTAATTTGTACTAGTCCCTTATCAGTTCTGTGATACTTAGCTTGCAGCTGTGAGGCAATTCACAGTCCTTCTTCTTTCACAAAGTGAAACACGATTTGCTCTGGTTTAGTTTCAAAGCGGGGAAAAATCAGCACACAAAAGGTCAAAGTCAGTAAAGCAGTCATGAAACACAATGATCAGATAATCCTCCACTATGGCCAAACCCACAGGCCGCTCTTTATAGCAGCCTCACTAATTACCACAGCCCCACCCAACCACAGGTGGCCTCATTTTCTTTGATAATAATCTCTCAGTTGTTGTTGCCTATGCATCGCTCTCCACATGCGTGGCTGTATCATTAACTCTTGTTCTGAATCCAAGGAGGAGCTAGATAATTGATCTCCTTCTGACCTGTCTGCCACACTGTCCTCCTCCCTGTCACTCATGTCTTCTTGGTCAGAGGAGCCTTCATCATCAGATTCCACCGGGGGGGGGGGGGCAAAACAGGCCTGCAGCATGTGGATGTCTCCCCCACATCCACAGTCCTTGGGGCAGGAGCTGGGCCAGAGCTAACCACAACAAGTGTTCAGCTGGTTTTTGAAAGTTATTAGGAATAAAAGGCTCAGGCCACGTGAAACTACAGGCTCAGGCAACGTGAAAAAATTTAAATCAATGTTTTCCTAATTTTGAAATTTTAAGATCTGTGGACTTCAGCTCCCAGAATTCTCCTGCCGGCACAAACAAAGCATAAGCTGTCCAGAGACCTTCTGGAGTTGCGTGGCATATAAATATCACTAACTAATTAACTAACTAACTAACTAACTAACTAACTAACTAACTAACTAACTAACTAACCAACCAACCAACCAACCAACCAACCAAACAAACAAACAAACAAACAAACAAACAAACAAATAAACAAACAAACAAACAAAGGCTGAAACAAATTTTACATTTGATTGACAGAATCAAACCTACTCATTCCTTCTTTTTTACTTATCTTATTCTAGAGTTCCTCATTTGATCAATATTCCTTCATTGTTCAATTTGGAATTATTTAAATCATCTAGTCCGCTACTATCAGAGTCCTGCCTGTATCATCTATCCTCCAAAACTAACAATCAATTAATGCAATTACAGTATACCATTTTTAAGGAAAACTAATACATTCGTTCACTTTAGTATTAAAAGAAAAAAATGCTATGTTCAACATCTGTTCCACCATTTAAATGGAATAGAAAATCTGTTTTCTTGAAAATATTCTTTAGTTAGTTATGGTGTTTTCAATTTCCAGGAGACCATATTGTTCATTTCCTGTTGCTAACCATTTTTATATCAGTTGCTCTATATAGATAGCTCAGAATGTTAAAGTACAGGATCATAATCAGAATAGAATTTATATTGTGAATTAACAATAACTGTTAAAATTAACTTTACAATAAAATTTATAATATATATATATGAATGATGAGGCAGCAGCCATCTCGATCACCGGAACATAAAACTTTAATAAAACAACTTAACTTTCGTTAGCGTGCTGCTAACTTCGTCAGAGTATTAAAATGCCATGGGAGACAATCACATTTATAAAGCATTACTCAGTCTGCTCATATATCCGGATATATGGAATTCTCAATTCCATATATCCGGATATTCAGTTCACGATGGAGGAGGAGGCCAATGGTAAACTGGCCTTTCTGGATGTACAGATCAACCGGAACCCAGATGGAAGCATCGACACGGAGGTATACCGGAAGACCACCAGCACGGACCGCATGTTACACAACGAAAGCAATCACCCCAACGCACATAAAGTCAGCTGTATACGGACATTATTTAACAGAATCAATACTCACTGCAGCACACGGGCAGCCAAACAAAAAGAACGAGCGTATCTTTACCAAACTTTTATACGTCATGGCTACTCGAGAGCTTTTATTCAACGGTGCACCACACCCAGACCCCGACAACCTACTGAAAGCGCAAACGAAACATCAGCGTGGAGGGTACTCCCGTACATACAAGGGGTATCCGAAACAGCCGCACGCATACTGGCACCCCATGGGGTCAAAGTAGCGCATAGGCCGGATCAAACTTTGAGAAAATCAGTAATGCGCCCGAAGGAAACCTTAGTGAAGGAGGAGTCCTCCTCAGTAATTTACCGTATAAACTGCAATAATTGTGCTCACCACTATGTGGGTGAAACGGCTAAAAGATTGAGAACTCGTATACACGAACACAAATTGGCGGTCCGACGTCAGGAACAACGCTCCCAGATTTGGACACACATGGAGGAGCAGGATCATGGCTTCGATTTCCAGGGAACTGAGATTCTGGCACGAGATGAAACCAAGGGAGGTCGCCTCCTAAAAGAAGCCTGGTTCTCCAACGAAAATTCTTTAAATAGACATATTGATATGCCATCAGCATACCAGGCTTTAAGGCACCAACAACGACTTAAAGGAGATAGGTCATTAGGATTGGATAAAGCCCCTAACAGAATTCTCCAGGTCAGGCATAGAAACCAGCTAAATGAGGGTGGAGCAACCCCTAGTGGGAAACAAGGGAACATACTGGAGCAACACGGAGGTAGAGGGGGAGGGGCACAATGCAGGTTTAACGCAGGGGACAAGGGGGGATTAGAACAGTGCAGACCTAGGACGAGGGCATGGGCAAAAAAATTGCAAGAGCAGACATGTACCACCATAGAAAGTAACAACGATAATTGGGGGAAGAAAGAAATATCAAATACCTCCAAAGCATTGCCTCGTAACTCCACCTCCTCCCTTGGGGAGGGAAATAGGCAACAGACACGAGCAAAAGCGGTAGTTCCCCCTTTAACCAGCATGATTAAGCCTACAATTAGGCTTGCTGCAGAGGGGAGGGAAGGGTGTGGCCCAGTGACGCGGGCTATGAGCAGACTGAGTAATGCTTTATAAATGTGATTGTCTCCCATGGCATTTTAATACTCTGACGAAGTTAGCAGCACGCTAACGAAAGCTAAGTTGTTTTATTAAAGTTTTATGTTCCGGTGATCGAGATGGCTGCTGCCTCATCATTCACACATATACCTGGAACTCGCATTTTTAGGACTATTCTTGATATATATATATATATATATATATATATATATATATATATATATATATATATATATATATATACACACACACACATATATATATGAATAAGAATAAGAATAACAAATAACCCCCCCCCCACACACACACATATATATGTGTGTGTGTGTGTGTGTGTGTGTGTGTGTGTGTGTGTGTAGATTGTTCTGAGTTCGGGTTTTGCCCCGTGTAATATTTTGAGTGTCTATGGGACGTTTCGGTGAAATCACATTCACCATCATCAGGCTGAAGTTATAAGCTTCGTGCTGCTGTAAATATATATATTGGGTTATTTGTTATTCTTAGATTGTGCTGAATGAATGAGCTAAATTACTTATAAATGTAAATCTCATTGATTTCATCAATTTGCAAAATAAAGAAATTAGGATATATCCCCCTCTCTCTGTAGCTTAACATACAAAGAACATTTTCAAAATCTTAGAAGTCAAACTTTAGAGAAGGATATTTGTAATCTGTCTTAGAGTGAAACCCATTTATTTCCTATGAATGTCATCTAAATCAGCCCCAGTGATCAAAGTTGCACACACTTTTCTAAAATAAACTCCATAAATAAAACCCTATTTCCAGTTGCCATGAATCTATACTTTCTCCATTAATATTCTGACCAACATAGTCTCCTTCTAGTTCAATCCATAAACATTATACATAATTACATTTTCCACAGACTTCATCTAACTTGATTCCCAAGCAAAATAGACAACTTCTGATTCAGATGCAACCAGTGGTCTTTCTTCCATCGTGCTGAAATGCATCCTGAACTAAATCGGGTCAGGAAGCTTACTTAGTATTTAATATATTTAGCCTTTGACAGATGAATTCAGATGATCATAATTTTGCAGTACTTTTAGGCAAGTTGCAAATAGCATATCTGCCTTGCATTCTTAACTTTCCACTCCAGGAACACAATTGCTCATCACTTTTATAATGGGAAGGTCTTACTGGAAATATAGTATTTTTAATAGGGTTTTTTTATATTTATTTATTTATTTATTTATTTATTTATTTATTTATTTATTTATTTATTTATTTATTTATTTATTTATTTATTTATTTATTTATTTATTTATTTATTTATTTATTTATTTATTTATTTATTTATTTATTTATTTATTTATTTACTTACTTACTTACTTACTTACTTACTTACTTACTTACTTACTTACTTACTTACTTACTTACTTACTTACTTACTTACTTACTTATTTATTTATTTATTTATTTATTCAATTTTTATGCCGCCCTCCTCCTTAGACTCAGGGCGGCTTACAACATGTTAGCAATAGCACTTTTTAACAGAGCCAGCATATTGCCCCCACAATCCGGGTCCTCATTTTACCCACCTCGGAAGGATGGAAGGCTGAGTCAACCTTGAGCCGGTGATAAGATTTGAACCGCTGACCTTCAGATGTACAGTCAGCTTCAGTGGCCTGCAGTACAGCACTCTACCTGCTGCGCCACCCCGGCTCTTATATGTATGTCTTTTATATATACATAAACATACATACACATATATCTTCATATAAATACACACAAACACACACACACACACATATACAGTATGTAATTATGTATATATACTTACAAACAGTAATGGGCAGCCAAATTTTTTACTGCCACACTGTGGGTGTGGCTTATTTTGTGGATGTGGCCTAATAGTCATGTGACTGGGTAGGAGTAGCTTGCCAGTCATGTGACCAGGGGGGAGTGGCTTGAATGATCATCATTTTTCAAACGAACTGTTAAGTCCTCGACTTACAACCTCACCAGTGTTGCTTGCTGGGGTGAAAATTTGCTTTGTGTTTCCCGTGCTGTACTTCCTGGGTCACCCCCCACCTCAGGCTGGGTAGCTAGGCAAACAGATGCTGATCAGCTATTGAGAAAAGATGGGGGAGGAAAAGGACCTCCTGCTGGTGCTGGTCTCCCTGCCGCTTTCCAAGGAGGAGGACGGGAGGGGGTGATTTAAAAATATCGGAAAGCCGAGGGAGAGTTACAAGGTTGTTATTGCCGCAAGATGCGCGGCTCGACTCTCCTTTTTTCCCTGCTGCTGCGTGCTCGTCATTTTCCCCCTTTTTCCTCCTTCCTGGCCTCAGGAGGTGGCCGCGTGAGGCTGGAGGGGAGCTGGGCAGGAAAGAGGGAAGCTCATCTGAGGCCAGGAAGGAGGAAAGAGGAAAAAAGTGAGGTGAGCGCATGAGCAGGAAGGAAAAAAAGGAGAGCCGAGACCGGTAATCCAGGAAGTGATTGCCACCAATCAGCTGGAGCTGTGCACGCGGCTTCATTTCCACCGGTGGAACTGTGTTCCACCCTGTCCTGCTTGCTGCCCACCTCTGCTTACAAAGGGTCAGTTTATAAAGCCTTACAAGGTGTGCAGGTTTTCCTAATATCTCCAACATACAACTGAAACTGCCATGTTTACAGCTTCTAGAAGTTGGCCCAAAATGTCCTTTTTGCCAACTCAGCATTTTGCAAACTTTATTTGAGGTCTCCTAGAACTCCCAATCTTTAGTCTTTTGAACTAAACTTTTGCACAGCATAGTTTTATATCATCATGAGCCAAATTTCATCAAAATCTGAGATGGTAAGGTGGGGATGATCTTTAAAATTGGTCCATTTCACACAGAATGACTCAAAGTTAAAGCAATAATATACTCTTCTGTGCAGGCACAACAAACAGCTTTTAAATAAAAATAGCCTTTTTCGCCTTGCTCTCTGTTCATCACTAAGATCTGTGGCAGTATCTATTATAGATTTTTGTTTTAGTAAATAGTGGTTATAAGGTTCCTAGCAGATTTTTTAAAAGAAATAAAAAACTGTATCACTTCATCATTTTTTCCAGCCATGCCAGCCAAGTAGAATTTGTTTTAAAAGAAAAAAGTCATTAGGAGTTGGTTTTGATTCAAGTCATTCTCCACACTGTGAGTGATAACTGACAAATGTTCTATCCTACACGTTGGCAAAAAGAATCAGAGCACCAAATACAAGCTGAATAGACAAGACTTTGCAGACAACTCTCACTCTGTCAAAGACCTTGAATACTCATATCAAATGACCTAAGTGCCAAAGCCCAGTGCAGCAACATCGCCAAAAAGGCTTCAAGCATTGTTAACTTAATCTTACGTAGCTTCTTCTTGGGTAATATCTAACTATTAACCAGAGCATACAAAACATTCACCAGACTAATCCTTGAATGCAGCTCATCTCTCTGGAACCCACATCACATACTGGACATAAATACATTAGAAAGTGTCCAGAGATACTTTACGAGAAGAACCCTCCACTCCTCTACTCACAACAGAATACTTTATGCAACCAGAGTTGAAATCCTGGGCTTAAAAAGTTTAGAAGTATGCTGCATTCAGCAAGACTTAAGCATAGCGCATAAAATTATCTGCGACAACATCCTTCCTGTCAACAACTACTTCAGCTTCAACTATAACAATACATGAGCACGCAACAGATACAAACTCAAAATGTACCTCTCCAAACTTCACTGTAGAAATCACAGCATTAGCAACAGAGTGGTTAATGCCTGGTTTCATCACCAAACACCCAAAATGTTACCCTTAGACTGTCTACTGTTGACCACACCCAATTTATTATTTATTTATTTATTTATTTATTTATTATTTGGATTTGTATGCCGCCCCTCTCCGAAGACTCGGGGCGGCTCACAACAAGTGAAAAACAATCCAATACAATCCAATTAATTAAAATATTATAAGTTTAAGAAAATCCCCTATACTAACATACACACATACAGACATACCATATATAACTTCAACGTGCCCAGGGGGAGATGTTTAGTTTCCCCATGCCTGACGGCAAAGGTGGGTTTTGAGGAGTTTACGGAAGGCAGGAAGAGTAGGGGCAGTTCTGATCTCCGGGGGGAGTTGGTTCCAGAGGGCCGGTGCCGCCACAGAGAAGGCTCTCCCCCTGGGGCCCGCCAACCGGCATTGTTTAGTTGACGGGACCTGGAGGAGGCCCACTCTGTGGGACCGAATCGGTCGCTGGGATTCGTGCGGCAGAAGGCGGTCTCGGAGATATTCTGGTCCAGTGCCATGAAGGGCTTCAAAGGTCATAACCAACACTTTGAATTGTGACCGGAAACTGATCGGCAGCCAATGCAGACTGCGGAGTGATGGTGAAACATGGGCATACCTGGGTAAGCCCATGACTGCTCTCGCAGCTGCATTCTGCACGATCCGAAGTTTCCGAACACTTTTCAAAGGTAGCCCCATGTAGAGAGCATTACAGTAGTCGAACCTCGAGGTGATGAGGGCATGAGTGACTGTGAGTAATGAGTCCCGGTCCAGATAGGGCCGCAACTGGTGCACCAGGCGAACCTGGGCAAACGCCCCCCTCGCCACAGCTGAAAGGTGGTTCTCTAATGTGAGCTGTGGATCGAGGAGGACGCCCAAGTTGCGGACCCTCTCTGAGGGGGTCAATGATTCCCCCCCCAGGGTAATGGACGGACAGATGGGATTGTCCTTGGGAGGCAAAACCCACAGCCACTCCGTCTTATCCGGGTTGAGCTTGAGTCTGTTGACACCCATCCAGGCCCCAACAGCCTCCAGGCACCGGCACATCACTTCCACCGCTTCGTTGACTGGGCATGGGGTGGAGATGTAAAGCTGGGTATCATCGGCATATTGATGATACCTCACCCCATGTCCTTGGATGATCTCACCCAGCGGTTTCATGTAGATGTTAAATAGCAAGGGGGAGAGGACCGACCCCTGGGGTACTCCACAAGGGAGAGACCTCGGAGTCGACCTCTGACCCCCCACTAACACCGACTGCGACCGGCCAGAGAGGTAGGAGGAGAACCACTGAAGCACAGTGCCTCCCACCCCCAGCCCCTCCAACCGGTGCAGAAGGATACCATGGTCGATGGTATCGAAAGCCGCTGAGAGATCGAGGAGCACCAGGACAGAGGATAAACCCCTGTCCCGAGATAAACCCCCGCCAGAGATCATCCATCAACGCGACCAAAGCGGTTTCCGTGCTGTAACCGGGCCTGAAGCCCGACTGCTGGGGACCTAGATAATCGGCTTCTTCCAAGGACCGCTGGAGTGCCACCACCTTCTCGACAACCTTCCACATGAAGGGAAGGTTGGAGACTGGACGATAGTTGTTAAGTACTGCTGGGTCCAGGGAGGGCTTCTTGAGGAGGGGGCGCACAAGCGCTTCTTTATAGAGTGATGGAAAAACTCCCCTCCCCAAGGAAGCGTTGGTAATCTCCTGGGCCCAGCTCCGTGTCACCTCCCTGCTGGCCGAGACCAACCAGGAGGGACACGGATCCAGTAAACAGGTGGCGGAACTCACAGCTCCAATGGCCTTGTCCACTTCATCAGGTGTCACCAGATCAAACTCTTCCCAGACAGGTGGACAAGTACGTGCCCCAGTCACCTCGACTGACTCGTTGTCAGTCGACTCTGTTTTACAATTGGAGTCGAGGTCGGCCCGGATCTGAGCGACTTTATCAGCGAAAAACGTGTTAAACTCCTCGGCACTACTCTGCAAGGGCTCCCCAACTCCCCCCTGGTTAAGAAGGGAGCGGGTCACCCTAAACAGAGCGGCCGGGCGGGATTCCGCTGATGCAATCAAGGCGGCATGGTACGCGCATCTTGCCGCCTTGAGCGCCACTTTGTAAGTCTTAATAAAAGCTCTTACAAGTGTTCGATCAGATTCAGACCTACTCTTCCTCCATCGCTTCTCTAGACGTCTCTTTTGGCGTTTCAACTCCCGGAGCTCCTCGTTGAACCATGGGGCTCTACGGGGTCTAGCGCCACGGAGAGGTCACAAAGGCGCAATCCGGTCGAGAGCCTCCGCAGCAGCCGTATTCCAGGCCTCCGCAAGAGACTCCGCCGAACTGTGGATGAGTGCCTCTGGAATAACCCCAAGCGCTGTCTGGAAACCCTCTGGATCCATTAGGCGTCTGGGGCGGAACATCTTCATTGGTTCCGCCTCCCTGCGGGGAAGGATTGGAGCCAGGATGTCAAGCCGTAGTAGAAAATGGTCTGACCATGACAAAGGCACTGCTTCTAAGCCCCTTAGTCTCAGACCATTGCTCAATTGCTCGGAAAGGAATACCATGTCAGGTGCGTGCCCCCCCTCATGAGTCGGACCCCGTACTACTTGAGTCAGGTCCATGGCTGTCATGGTGGCCATGAACTCCTGTGCCAACCCCGAGGTTTCGCCGAGTGACGGCAGGTTGAAGTCCCCCAAGACAATAAGTCTGGGGAACTCCACCGCCAACCCGGCTACCTCCTCGAGTAGCACAGGCAGGGCTTTTGACACGCAGCTGGGAGGCAGGTACGTGAGAAATAAGCCCACCTGAACCCCTAAGTCCAACCTCATCAAGAGTGACTCGCAACCCGCAATTTCCGGAGCAATGAGTCCACGTAGGCAAAGGCTCTCCTTGGCTATAATAGCCACTCCTCCCTCCCTTCCCTGGGGTCGAGGTTGATGCCATATCTGAAACCCAGCTGGGCAAATTTCAGAGAGAGGAACACCTCCCTCTGGGCCCAGCCAGGTTTCAGTGATACATGCCAGGTCGGCCTCCTCATCCAGGATCAAATCCCGGATGAGGAGAGCTTTATTTACCACCGACCTGGCATTGAGCAGCAGCAACCTGAGTCCAGGGCCAGAGTTACACTCATCACCAGTACCCAAGATTGGGCTCACAGAGTTGGAACAAGGGACCGTTATTAAGCAACGGTCTCTCGTTCCCCTGGAACGGCTAACTCTGTGACCCCCGCCATATCTGCCTCTCCCCAGCAACACAGGAATATTCCAGCCCTCTGCCACCCCAGAGATCAATGCCCCTTCCTCCCCTGCCTCCCGAGCGTCAGGTGGGCCAATTCTGTCACTCATACTACTGTCACTCATCCCATCCATACCATATTCCCACCCACCCCAACCATCACACTCATACTCATTCATTCCATATACAACATTGAATCTACTCCAGTCATCCATTAATTAGAAACCCCCCCAATATTAAAAGAGGATTAAATTAATAATAGATAAAAATGCTGATAGAATATAGCACAGTATAATACATATAAATAGAATAAAAAGTTCACAAGATTAATAATTAATAATATAAAATAGTATAAAATAGTATAAAATAGTATAAAATTCCTAAGATGTCAGTAAGGGGCGTGCATAAATGCACCAGTGTGCCTGCCGTCCCTGTCCTAATGTTCCCTCTTATCAGTACCCATGTAATAGATCTAAACAATGTTATATCTGTTTTCATAGATTTTCACAGGTACAGGTATGAATGTCTTGGCATATTTGGGTTTCTTCCCATGTAAGTTTCAGAGATTCCTGGCTAAGGTTCAACAAGGTCTCACTTGTCATATTCAGGCTGGTGCTTTTGGCTTTGTGCTAGAGTGAACAAAGCATGATCTCAGCTGCCTTCCCTCTATAAATACTGGTGTGTGTGTGTGGAGTGCTGGCTCAGCTGCTGCAAGCTGTGTTGAAACTTCCTGGTTAGTTGGTGGGGTAACACCTTGAGTAATTGATGCAATTGATGTATGCTGATTAGTTGATATTTGTGGATTATGGGTGATATCCTGAGTAGTTGGAGCCTGCAACTAGTTATCTGTTTAGCAATATATGTCTGTGGTGTAACATCCTGGATTTTGGTTTGGCTGCAAGTTTGAGGTCTGGTCATGTGTTTATGGTGTGTGTAAGTGTGTTTTGTGTGAGTGTCAGAGGAGGGTGCAGCAGTTGGAGGCACTGCTGTGGTTTGGCTTCTGAGTGGTGGTTGTATTTGGTCTGAAGGGTGGGTGTGGGTTTGGGTCTGCTGAAGGTGATAAATAAATAAATAAATTAGATAGTATTTAGTATTAGATATTAGATCTATGTTTTTCTGTTCATTGGATTTGTTTGGATATTAATGTATGATCTTTTAAACATTTCAATGATGAGTCACTTTATTTATTATTATTTTATTTTATTATTTAGATTTGTATGCCGCCCCTCTCCGAAGACTCGGGGCGGCTCACAACAAGATAGAACAAATCATAAATAATCCAAATAACATTAAAATATTTAAAGATTTAAAAGAACCCCATATACTAACAGACACACACACAAGCATACCATGTATAAATTGAACATGCCCGGGGGAGGTGTTTCAATTCCCCCATGCCTGACGGCAAAGGTGGGTTTTAAGGAGTTTACGGAAGGCAGGAAGAGTAGGGGCAGTTCTAATCTCTGGGGGGAGTTGGTTCCAGAGAGTCGGTGCCACCACAGAGAAGGCTCTTCCCCTGGGGCCCACCAACCGACATTGTTCAGTTGACGGGACCCGGAGAAGGCCCACTCTGTGGGACCTAATCGGTCGCTGGGATTCGTGCGGCAGGAGGCGGTCTCGGAGATATTCTGGTCCAGTGCCATGAAGGGCTTTAAAGGTCATAACCAACACTTTGAATTGTGACTGGAAATTGATCGGCAGCCAATGCAGGCTGCGGAGTGATGGTGAAACATGGGCATACCTGGGTAAACCCATGACTGCTCTCGCAGCTGCATTCTGCACGAATTATTATTTACCTATTTAGTGTCTCGCTTTTTAATGGCAGAGTTTGCTCTAAACATGTTAGCATTATAGAAATCCAGAAACTAAATGCACTATGCTGTGATTAAGAATTAAAGGAGAAAGGAGGAAGAGAATCAAATGATTGCTAAGGATGCCAAGGTGATCACTTCCTGGATTCCATCTTCCCTCCATTATTCTAGTGGTGTCCTTAGCAACCTGCCAGTATACATGATGTCAAAGCTCCACCCCCAGAATCTCTTTGTGGGATTCCCCAGCTCCTTTTGCTTGCGGCGTCGCAAGCAAAGGGAGATCTTTTCATGTAAAAATATTTTTTTTATTTTTACAAGAAAGGACGCCGCAGTGGCGCCGCAAGCAAAGGGAGGTCATTTCACGTAAAAATAAAAAAAAATTACATGAAAGGACCTCCCTTTGCTTGCGGATCCACTGTGGCATCCTTTTTTGTAAAAATAAAAATAAATAAAAATAAAAATTCCGTAAAAATAAAAAAAATGATGGGATTCCAGGAGCGGAGCTTTGATGCCACGGACCATTCGGGTTTGGGTTTGCCGAACTTTGCATGAATTTCGTCCGAACTCGCCGAACCCAAACACCATTGGGTTCGCTCATCACTAGTTAGGACGCTGTCCATTATGGTTGGGTTGGCAATATATTGGCTGCAGGTGTTGCACAGTGCCACAAGAGGGAGCTAGAGTTTATAGTTTATTTTGCTGAGTCATCCACTCTGTTTCTCTTTGTCTGGCTACTCACTATTATTGGCTACCCACTGTATGTAAGCTCTGCAATGTCTCTTCAACTCTACAATCTCTCTGTATTGTAGTTATATATTAGGCTTGATATTTTTGTTTACTGATTATGACAAAGACAAGTGGTAAGAAGGACTTTGTACTTGGTAATATTTGGATTGTTATTCTGACTTATTGACTGTTAGACTGTTTATAGGAATATGTTTATTTCTCTAAGTATGTAAACTTTAATTCAAGTTAGTATAACTGTGTGTGGCTGAATAATTATTCACAACTAATCTCAATCTAAACATTTCTTTGTGTATACAACCTTGATAAACAAGGATTACTCTGTTCATGCATTAACATAGTGGTAATTATTTAGGGGTATGAGATTGACATCAGCAACAGTTTCCCTGAAGAATGTTTGAAATTAATTTAATTTTGTATTGATAATAATCACGTCTCTATAAACTTTGACAACAGAAAAACATATTGGTTGGATAAAGTTGTTTGGAAGGAGATATTTTAAACTGCATACTAGTATTTGAAATGTTGCGATGTGAACCGGTGGCAAAGATAAGTGGAACCCACCCCTGCTAGTATGAATGAAAAACACTATTATTTTCATCACACTTAGAGTTTCAATTCTCACTTAGCCTTGGAATTTACTAGATGCTCTGGAAGCCTTTCACCTTCAGCATGTCATTTTAAAATAATTGTTGGGAGGATAAAATGAAAAGGACAATCCAAGCTTGAGCATGTTTGAATTTTCTTTCTTTTTTTCACTGCCTTTCAACTTCAGTGCATCTGAAATGGCAGCAAACATTAGCCATTTTCAAACACATTATATATGGCTGTAGGCAAAAAAATGTCAATAATAAAAAAATATCGTGTGATAATTTGTTTATTCAGTGCTCTCCTGCCTCCTGGCATTTTAGTGTGTGTGTGTGTACATACATACATACATACATACATACATACATACATACATACATACATACATACATTGGAAATTGAAGATAAATATTTGTGGAAATATATACAATATATGCATATGTATTTATGTGCAATATTAATTTTCAATTTTTGAAGGGAATAGGACACAAAACAAACAAACTAGGTATTTAAAACCATTTAAAAAAAATATTTTATTGATTTTATAATATAAAACACACACACAACATATAACAAGTGCTCAGTGACTGTGCCCACCACCAGACAAACATTCGTACCCCACCACCAATCGGGGGTGTTTCTTGTATAAACCATTTTAACCCAAGAGCAAAATATCTATTTACATATTATAAAACGATTCCAATTTGTTTCTTGTAGCTTGGTCTCGGATTCTACTCGCCATTTATCGTCTTACCTTGTCCCATCGTCCCATCAGTTGTCGCAAGTCAGTTTCATTAACCAAATTCATCCTTGGTATTTAAAACCATTTAGAACATTTAAGAAATCAGGTTTTTGTTCATGGTGTGAAGATATGAAGATTTAATTGCAGAGCTGTGAAAATCTTTCTCAATAAACAAAAGAATATCCAGCAGCCAACTTTTTATACAAATCCCATTTGTTTATGAGGTTATGATTAAAATAACATATTTCTTAAAACTTTGTTTTAAAAGAAATAGATAACTTTTTTATTTTTAAAATGTATTACGCTGTTGGCTCTTAGCAATCCCCCATTAAAAATGTGTGGTGTATCTAACTATGACCGAAAGGTTCAGAAATGCATGAAAGATCCTTCCCTAGCATTCCAATACATCTCTATAGCTAGTATAACTCTTAGCAACTTTTAGAGAATTTATGAGGAATTGGGTCACCCTAACAGGTGAACAAGTTTGAATTCCGCAACCTTTTAGGGCGTTCTGACATACAAATGGACTTTTAATGAATGTCTGGAGTTGCTCCTGAATTGACTCCAAAGCATTAGGTCCCTATCCTAACATGAAGAGGCTTTATACAAAATATCGCAGCCGTTCTAGTTACCTTATATTTTTCATGTTAACTGAAAAAAGACATGAGGAGCAGTTGTCTAGGTGCAACCTTCTGTCTTCAAGCAGATTGAACATTTCATTAGTGCCATTTGCAAGCCATTGTATTCAATGTCTCCTGTGTAATTTCCTCTGCAACATTTTATTAGAGATATAGGGGGGTGGATATTGTAATTAAATGTCTTGCTACTTGACCTCTTCTGTACCAGCTGAATGAAATGTAATTACAATGATTGGAATGTTTTCTTTCAATTATTCCAGAAATATCCATGTAACTTATAACTGACACTTTGTATAAAGGTTATCCATACTTTCAATTTTTATTTTGCCGATGGAAAGAGAGCAGAGTGGCCCTGTAAGAAGTGACAAACAACTGGTTTGATATTTTATGAAACTTAACAAAAATGTGTACCAGTTTGTGAGAAACTCTTGGGCAACTCTTCAATGTGTCCAGTAGCATAAATGACTTTCTACTAATAGATTGTTTCCAGAAAATTTTATCCTCTTTTATTAGGTAAGCAAGATTCATGTCGTAAGCATTAGGAAATATTTTCTGTCAATGTGTGTTAAAGTATTGCATTCAAATTGGCAAGATTGTGGTCTAAATTGACTCTCAATCATGGAGATTAATCAGTAACTTCACATCAGCAACTCGGCCTATTTCATAGGTTTGTTTATTGGATATTTATGAAGGAAGAAACCATATCATCATATCCTCATATTCTGATACTGGTAGAGCAAGCTACTATAAATAAACAAGGAGCAAACTTGACCATGTAGCAGAATGGTCAAACAACTGGCAACTTCAAATCTCAACAAACAAATGCTCTGTCTTAAACATTGGTAAAAAAGAATCAGAATACAAAATAAAAACTTGGAGGAAATTAACTTGTAGATGACCACCCCGTTCTGTCAAAGACCTTGGAGTACTCATATCCAATGATCTAAGGGCTAGAGCCCACTGTAACAACATTGCCAAAAAAAGCACTAAGAGTTGTTAATCTAATCTTACGTAGCTTCTTCTCCGGCAATATTACATTGCTAACCAGAGCTTACAAAACATTTGTTAGACCAATTCTTGAATACAACTCACTTGTCTGGAACCCACATTGCATATCAGACATTGATACAATCGAGAGACTCGAGAAGTATTTCACAAGAAGAGCCCTTCACTGCTCCACTCGCAACAAAATAACTTGAAATACTAAGATTAGACAATTTACAACTACGTCGCCTCTGATCTGATCTAAATATAATTCATAAAATCATATACCAAAATGTCCTTCCTATTAATGACTACTTCACCTTCAACCCCATCAATACACGAGCATGTAATAAATTCAAGCTAAATGTAAACTGATCCTGACTCTGTGATTTCTTCCCCAAACCCTAAAAACTTTAACCTTAGATTGTCTACAGTCGACCTCTCCCTGTTTCTAAGAGATCTGTAAGGGGGTTGCATATACATATCTCTGTGCCTACCATTCCTGTGCTACTGTCCTTTTGTCCTCTTTTATTGTTACCTTTTACTTGTTATGTTTATACAACTACTACTATCCTATATGTGTTTGACATGAAAAATCTACAAGCAAATAATGAAGCTCAAAGAGCACCAAGGACTCCGAAGTTTTATATTTAGTTTAAATCTGAATTAACCTTTGCAGAAGTATGAAAACCAAACATTTAGAAGCTAAGACACTTTCCAAATACTTTTTATTGACTGATAAAAATAAATGCATCCCCCCCCTAGAAATAATGTTATATACTGGGAAGCCTATATGAATTCTCTCGCAAATATTACCCTGTTTTCCTGAAAATTAGACCCTGTCTTATATTTTTTTGGAACCCCAAAGTAAGTGCTAGGCCTTATTGCCATGCACTCAAAAGCCTGATTGGCCTTATTATCAGAGGATGTCTTATTTGGGGGGAAACAGGGTAGAAGAGAAAAGAAAAAATGTCTTCTTATATATGTCTCTACTAAAAATTAATTGAGAAGGTAAATGTAAGTAGATAATGCATCTTGTACAATTCCGTGGAAAACATTTATTATTTATTAAATTGATTGAATGACCATCTTATTATAGGGTAAAAGTGGCAGAATAGAGTGGCTTACAACTTCTTCCAACATTCCCTAAACTATTTATTGCTGTTGGGATTACCAGCGTGTACAGTATTTTGCTTTGGGCTGTAAAATGGTTGCTCTTGATTTTGAAGATTGTTCTGACCTGGAGGTTCAAAAGGTTACAGAAAATTTAATGGAATTCAATTTAATAGAGAAAACACTCCTCATATTTAACAGTAACTCTAACACCCACCTGAATAGCTAAGAGAAAGGCCAAGAAAGGATCCTTAGAAAGATAATCCTAAAATGTGTGTCATAAATGTCAGTGATGGGAAAAGTGGTGGGTTCTATCGGTGTGGTCCAGAGTGCCTCATTGATAGGAACCCACTAATGATGCAATTTTTGGCATTTTTTTCTGGCGTCTCTGTGTCAGAAGAAGCTCCCCCACCCTCGCTTATCTTAATGCTGACCTTTATTCATCCGAAGCACAACTGAGAAACTTCTTCTCAGCAGACGCTGGGGAAAAAATCACCCAAAATTGTGTCATCAGTGGGTTCCTACCAATGTGGTTCTTTGGACAGCACCAGTAGGAACCCACCACTGGATGGGACAAACCCATATATACATCAATTAGAATGCTCGGCTGCATAGCTAGAGGTGTAACAAGCAGGAAGAGGGAGATTGTGATCCCGCTGTATAGAGTGCTGGTGAGACCACATTTGGAATACTGTTCTGGAGACCTCACCTACAAAAAGATATTGACAAAATTGAATGGGTCCAAAGACGGGCTACAAAAATGGTGGAAGGTCTTAAGTATAAAAACTTATGAGGAAACACTTAATGAACTCAATCTGAAAAAAAGAAAAAAAAAACTTTCACTTTCGCCTCGTTAAAGAAAGCTTTCCCTTGAGGCTTTCGAACGATCAAATCTTCAAATTTTAATCTTGAAACAAAGAGGAAATTTTTTACCTTAAGTCCTTTATCGAATGTATTCTTTTTCAGTAAGTTAAATGTGGAACTTTCACTTCAAAAATTTTTCACGGCTTCCCGCTGGGCGAGGGAAGAAAGCGCTGGCCGGTCCTCTTAAACAAAGAGGATCGGTTCTCCCGTCTTCGAAGCTGCGGGGCGAACCGCTGCCTCCGGAGTCTCAGCGATGGCTCCTCGGGCAGAGGAGAGCCCCCTGTTCTGGGATCGGGCCATCCGAGCCCGATCCGATCGCAAATGCGACCTTCGGAGGGGGTAGAAGGGATCGCCTGGCAGAGCCCTGCCAAAGATGTCCCGCCGCGATCTCCACCAAACCGGAAATAACAGCCGAGACTAATTTCCATTTTGTATTTGGACTTTGAAATCTAAAAAACATTTTTTCTACCTTATGCTTCAATAAAAGAGCTTAAATTGGAAATGATTATTTAGAAGACTTCAATGCTTAAAAGAAATTAGCAATGAAGAGCAAAATTTCTTTATTATAGTCTGTTAAAAACATTGTGTTCCGGGCTGACATCTCAACAGCGGAGGAATATAACTTTGTTGCCTTTTCTTTTTTTCACCCTGTTGTCTTTGCAACATAATAACATCATATAACAACTTGAAAATAAAAGTGAAATAGAAGGATCTGATACCTTTCCTTTGGAATATTTACCCTTGGTTTAACCTAACTGGATTACTTGCTGATTGCTTTCGGATTACTTTGGATTACTTGCTGATTGCCTTTTTCTTGGGATTATTTTTTTGAAAACTTTTTCACATCTGTCTGGACATATGAACTTCTGACTTCTAACCTGACTCCATTTTGAGATCTATTTTTTTTTGCCTTTGTCTTGGATTTGGAAAAGAACACAGACTCCATTTTAACCACAAGAAAATTATTAATTTGACTTTCTTCTTGAGACCTGCAATCGGGATTAAGTATAATTGTATTTTCTGACATCTGGATTCATATTCTTCATTTATAATTTCTTGATTTATAAGAAGACTATAACTATATACATTGTGTTTTTTCTTTGATTAATTAATCCTTTTTTGATCCCCTTCTGATTTTTTCTTTTTTTCTATTTCTATCTGTAAAAGAAGTTTGAACTGAAGACTATGCATTGTTAGCAAACCTTGGTTCCCTGCTCTATTCTAATTATTTGAATTGAAATATTCCCCCCCCTTTTTTCCTTTTTCTCTCTCCTTTTACTGCTTTATTAAGTCTTTTCTCCTTTCCTCCTTCTTCTTTACCTTCCTAGAATTTCCCTTTTTAAAATAGTTATTATTCTTTCTTCGCTGTTATTTACTTTGTTTTCTTATTAGACCACTTATTTTTAATTTTTACTTGTTTCTTATTTTTAAAGGTTTTACTTTTGTTCTCTGTGTTATTATATTTTTAAATTTTTTTTTTAGTCTCTATAATAATAACAGCAATAGTAATAACAACATATATTGGATTTTGAATTTTGATTTTTTTATTTTTCTTTTGACAACTGCATAGTTATAATTTAAGGGTAATTGTTAATAAAACAGATTGAATAGATTCGGAATTTACAGAAATTTTCTCCCTTTCACCACATACAAATTTAGATTGATTTAAATTAATTTGAATTTTAAACAGTGGATTCAAATTTGACAATGTCAACTTCTTCAACGGTTGTTAAAACGGTAAAAAAACAAACCACAGCAACAATCTCTTCTCCACAAGTGTCCCCGCGTCCTTCCCCGACGCACCAGGCCTCAGCTATGTCTTCCAAGGATAAAGAAAAAGACAAAACAACGCAGCCCAATTTTGCAACATTACAAGAAACTTTAAACAATATGCAGGACTTTATCTTTAAATCTCAAGAGAATGCCACCCAACAAAGAGAGGCTATAAAAGAGGATGCAACGCAACATAGGGAAGCTATAAAAGCAGACTTGGCAGAATTTAAAAAGGAGATGGCCCAATTGAAAGCTGATATGGGCGAGGTGAAAGACCAGATAAAGGTGATCCAACAAACACTACAAGAAAGTGATGATCGAGTGAAAAAGGTTGAAGAGAAATCCGACAAAAACACAAAAAGAATTGATTATCTTGAAGGGAGAGCTGATGTAAGACACAGAAGACATGATGAATCAATTATTCAGCTGGAGATGCAACGTGCTTCGTATGGACTACGATTTCAGAACATGAAAGAGGAAAAAGATGAAGATTTAAAAATGACTATGGCGGAAACGATTGGAGGAATACTCCAGGAGGATCCTGCTGCGCTAGTGAAAGAAATCGATGAAGTTTACAGGACTTTGAATAGTTACATCCGTCGCCACAATCTTCCAAGAGAGATTCATATCAAATTCACCAGGAAAACTTTGCGAAATGACATACTCCATTGGGCAAGAAACTCCAAACTCCAACATCAAGGAGTGGAAATAAAAATATTAAAACAAGTTCCAAGAAGTGTCAGAGAGAGCAGAAGAGATTACCAGTTTCTTACCAGAATTTTGATCAAAGAAAATATAACCTATCGTTGGTTAATCCCACAAGGTCTTTCTCTGACATGGCGTTCTACAAGATACAAGCTGGAAAATGTAGAACAAGCTAGGTATTTCTTTGAAAATAGTGGCATCAGCCACATGGACTTTTCAGATAAACAACAAGAGGCTCAACAACAACCAGCACAACAGATACTAGCAATCCAACAAGAAGAACTATTGGGGGCCACTGCTCAAGTAATAGAGCAGGACCAAGGTGCTATAAGAAGAGTTCAGCCTCAGCGAGAAACCAAAAAACCCACTAAATGACAACAACTAAAGATCTAAAGATCTTTTCGGTAAATGTTAACGGACTTAATGAACCAAGGAAAAGGAAACAAATCTTCTCTAAAATCAGAAATCAAAATGCTCAAATTGCAATATTACAAGAAGTACATATCAAAAAAGATAACCAAAAACTATTGTTGAATCCCAAAATTGGAAAAATGTATGCTGCATTAGCAGATAAAAAAAAAAGAGGTGTGGTGATGTATGTAGAGAATTCTATAAATTCCAAACAAATATATAAGGATAATGATGGTAGAATACTGATTGTACAAGTTGATATTGAACCTAGACCTATAGTGGTTGTTTCTATTTATGCTCCCAATGAAGACCAAATGACATTTTATAAAAATTTACATCAAATAATAATAGATTTAGCTATTGAGAATGTATTAATAATAGGTGATTTTAATGCTATTGTGAATAGGCAATTAGACCATTCAGGGGGAGGGAGTCATAATAAAAGGAAAAAAACAAAAAGAAATCTACTACCTAGTACTTTCCAAAAAATGAAAACAGAATTATTGCTAAATGATATATGGAGGGAAAGACACCCCCATAAAAGACAATTTACGTTTTATTCTAATCCCCACAAAATCTGGACAAGAATAGACATGGTATGGACACCAAAAATGGTTGCAGAAGAAATAAGGGAAGTAGAGATAGATGTTAATACATGGGCTGACCACAACCCAATAGTGGTTTATATAAGAAGGAACAACAAACAGAATATTTGGCGGATGAATAGAAATATACTAAATGATAGGAAATATAAAGATTGGATCGAAAAGGAATTAAAAATATTTCTTGAAATTAATAAAACCCCAGACACCACTCCACAGAATATATGGGATACACTCAAAGCTTATATAAGAGGGTTAACAATATCTTATACAGCAAAATACAATAAGGAAAATAAATTAAAGTACGTACAATTAATAAATGAATTAAAACAATTGGAATTTGCATCGCAGCAACACACCAAGAACAGAGACTTTAAAACAGAAATAAATGTAATTAAACATAAAATTAGAATCATAGAACAAAATCAAATAACTGAAAAAATTAAAAGAGCAAAACAACATTATTTTGAACATGCAAATAAACCAGGCAGATGGTTAGCATATAAACTTAGAAAGCAGAGTCAATCCAAATTGATAAAAAAATTAGAAGACAAAGATGGTACAATAAAATATGACACAGAAGGAAAGGCGGACATTGTTTATAATTTTTATAAAGATCTTTATGCCAAAGACAATGTTAGTGAAGATGAGGTTTTTAATTACTTACAGGCTTCAAAATTACCACAAATAACAGAAGATCAACAGACTATGTTGGATGGTCCAATAACAATGGAAGAACTCCTAACTATAATTAAAAAACAGAAAAATAATAAGGCCACTGGTCCGGATGCTATACCGGCAGAATGGTATAAGATAGACAATGAAATAGTAAGAAACTATATGTTAGAAACCTTTAATTTATGTAGACTTGAGGGTAAAATTCCGAAATCTTGGTCAGAATCGCTGACAACTTTAATACACAAATCCGGCACTGACCCAGTAAAAATCAAAAATTATAGACCCATATCTTTATTAAATGTAGATTATAAAATATTTATTGCCATTTATGCAGATAGACTTAAAAGAATTATAAATGGAATAATACATCAAGACCAAAATGGATTTCTACCAGGGCGACAAATTAAAAATAATCTTAGAACAGTAATAAACACATTAGAATACTATGAACAACATCCAGATAAGACAGCATCCTTAATGTTCTTAGACGCTCAAAAGGCCTTTGACAACGTTAACTGGACATTTATAAAAATGCAATTAAACAAAATGAGATTTGGCTCAAAATTTGTTAATTTAATAGATACTATATACTCAAAACAAACGACTAAGATAATATTAAATAATAACCAATTACAAGCACTTGATATAAACAAGGGAGTTCGTCAAGGATGTCCTATATCACCATTGTTATTTATTATGACACTTGAAACTTTATTAATTAAAATAAGAGCGGATTCCGAAATAAAAGGTTTAACTATAGGAGACGAAACTTACAAACTCCAAGCTTTTGCAGATGACTTAACGTTTATAATTGAAGAACCGATAACAACTGTTCCTTCTTTGTTGCAAACTATTGAACAATACGGAAAGGTAGCAGGTTTAAAGATAAATAAAAGCAAAACTTCTTTTTTAACTAAAAATATGAATAAAATACAAGAAACTAAATTAGAAAATATTTCTGGAATAAAAACCGTAAAGAAAGTAAAATATTTAGGAATAAATTTAACAGCGAAAACAATAACTTTAAAAAATGATAATTACATAAAATTATTATCAGAAATTAAAAAAGATTTAGAAACATGGAATAACCTGAAAATATCATTTTTAGGAAGAATTGCCACAATCAAGATGAATATTCTGCCTAAGGTTTTATTTCTCTTTCAGGTAATTCCAATAAACCCAGGGGGAACTTTTTTTAAAACTTTGACAAACTTAGTTAAAAAATTTATATGGCAAGGGAAAAAAGCAAGGATAAAAATAAACTGCTTGGAAGACATTAAAGAAAGAGGAGGATTTGGTCTTCCAAACTGGAAATTATATTATCAGGCCGCCGCCTTAACATGGATTAAAGATTGGATAACCTTAGAGAATAAAAGAATATTAAATTTAGAAGGACATGATCTTATGCTGGGTTGGCATGCATTTATATGGTATGACAAGGAAAAAAATCACTCATATTTTAAAAGACACACATTAAGGAAGTATTTACTAGAGGTTTGGAAGGACATAAAGAAAAATCACTTCTTAAATGTTCCAGAATGGATAGCCCCCCTAGAAGCAATAACACATCCAAAATCTGGGGGGAACCTGTCTTTGGGTCCTGCACCTTTAATTCCCGGATTCGGGTTAGCCGGTGGGACCCCCCTCATGCACAGCATGGTAGGGTCGCAGGTGATGGTCTGGCCCCTCACCTGGACTTGCATCGAGATACGCCCATGAGTTGCCCAGGAATGTTTTTTGGCATAACGTCATTTCCGCCCCGGAAGTATTTGTTTGACCCTGCAGGTCCATTTCCGGGTCATAGTTGATTATGCTAATTTATGCAAAGTATTGAATAAATTATGCAAATTTATGTTAATAAAAATGACCCAATTTAAATCCAGCTCTTGTGTCCGTGTCGTTACTCCGTCTCTCCAGCAATATCCATTCTAAGATAAAATACAAGAAATAGTATAAGGGCAGACTAGATAGACCATGAGGTCTTTTTCTGCTGTCAATCTTCTATGTTTCTATGTTTCTAATTCCCTTTGGAGAGGACTACACTTTTATTACAGGAGATAGACTTGTTTAAATTGGAAATTAAATTCTACTTATCTTTTACTATTTACCATAAGATTACTTATTCTGATCTGTTATTATATGGACTATGCTAATCCTCTAAACTCTATCATATACTCTTTTAAAGCTTTGTACTACCTATTTCTGTTTTCTTCTTCTTCTGTTTCTATCTGTTTAAGTATTTCCAATAGTTATCCATTTAAGAGTCATCAATATTCTTTCTTTAATCTTGATTTATGAACTTTGTGCTGTATTCTATTGTGGCTTTGCCTTAATAATATTTATTTTGATCCTAATTACTGGTACCATATGCTACCTTTCCCTGGAAATCTTTCTGCTGGACCTAGCCCCTGCCATCTATTGGTTGGTTGGGTCACTGTGGTGGGACCTCTGCTGGTATTCCTGTCATCACCACTAGAACTATGCTTTAGGTCCTGAAAGGCAATTTCAATTTTTAATTCTATTTGGCTGTTTTCTACTATGGCTAGGGTTCATTGACCACAACCCAGGCTGCCACTTCTAGATCTTTACTTGGGCATTACATCACTTACCTGGATTTCTCCTTCCTTCTCTGTCACTCACTCAAGCCAACTCCTTTCGGTCCACCTTGAAGCCATTTCTTTATTTGTGCTGCCTTCACTTTTCAGAATGGACCAACGTTGAGTCCAATGTACTCAAAGTTGACTCTGAGCCACCTTGGACCAACCTATGTAAGACTATCCTGCAAAGTTACATACTTCCTGCTGCAAGATCTACCTTCTACCTACAAAGTTTACGGGGACATCTGCAGAGTATCTGGCACTAAAGAACCCTTTATTTTCCTGTTATTGATAAAGTAAATACTTGTCATTTCCAAATTATCTTTTTCTCAAACTTCATCCCTTATATTATCAGTATTCACTCGACCGACACATAAATTACCTATCTTCATTTATTTTATTTATCTTCATAAATAAAATTCACCTTACATTCTGCATTTGTTCATACTTTCTAACAGATTTATGTTTATGTGTTCATTTCTACGCATATGACATTCAACTTCATTACGCCATATCTGACCACTTTTACTCACCTCTATTACATGTTTTCCCCTGTGCTACTATTTTTCAGATATAGGCAGCACAAATAAAGTGAGAAAGAGGGAGGTTCTGCAAAAAATAAAAATAAAAATAGTAATAATAAAAAATGTGCACTGCCTGAAGTCCTAACCCTAACGTTTTATGAACCTTATCTGCAATAGACCTGCCAAACAGGAAACATAATATAAATTTCATTTATAACTTCTATAGTTTGAATAGGAAATACAAAGGAGCTAGGAAATGAGTATTGCCTGAAAGAGGTTTAGCCTTTCATTTTGCTCTGTTTTTTATATCACCATTCTTTCAAATCCCACGATTTTCACTGAAAACAAGTATTTTTGTACCAAAGTGTTTATCTCCTATTTTTGTCATTTATTTTACTTTGCCAAAGGTCAGTTTGTTTTTCTATGTGTTATAATTGGTTTGGTAATTTAAAGCCATAGCTGAAAATGGAAAGTATGTTTAATTTATTTTAAGTGATGGTTATTTAATTTTGTTTCTATCAGGTTTGCATTCTTGGTAACTAAACTGTGGTTTAAATGTTAAATAATTCACATTGTTTTTGGAACCCAGCTTCGTGGCTCAAGAATAAACCATAAAATGTTTATTGTGCAATTATTATAAAGGGAATTTTGAAGCAGCAGGTGTTGCTTTCATGTTGGTTAGTACTGCCTCCATCTGCTAAGGGGATATTTTTACTCCCAGTTCTCATCTGCGATAGTTTGCCAGCCTTGCTTTCTGATTTTCTCAGTCACTGATTCACATCCTTGACATTAATTTTGTACATGGGTTATCCGATTGCAAGACAATAAAGCTTAATCTTTTCATTAGTGAAACTGATAATGATTGGGAAGAGACAGTTTTAAAATGATGATGGCAGTTACATAGCATTTGAATGATATGGACCCCATATTTTCTTTTTTTTAAAGAATCCATGCAGGTGTGAAGTTCTATGTTAGGAATCTAGATTGATATGACATTAACTTGTAGGATGTAACCTAATTCTGAAATTATAATAGCAGTAGTTGGTGTTATATTATGATGGAGAAACTATCAATAAAGTATTTTCTCTTCATGGTATACTTATTGTTTTTACAACAATCACATAAGGATGTAATGCCTGTTTTCTGTGTTGCAAGCCATAGAACATTTTTAATAGCTATAAAGGAAATCATGGATCCACTTTTCATTGTTTGATCCAATAATACATGTTGTGATTCAGCCTGAGGCTCCTCAGGGACCGGCTGCGTCTCTGCTGGATCCATGCCCGGAGGAGGAGGACAGTGAACAGGAGGGGGAGGACCAGGCAGACGGGGGAGAGGAAAGTCAGGAAGAGGAGGAGGGAGAGCAGCCTGAGAGCCCCGGGAGGGGGTGCTCTCCCCAGCTAGTAGCCTGGACTCATTGGATGAAGGAGCACAGGCTATAATTGACAGCGCCGTGCAGCTCAGAGACGGGATCAATTAGAAAGGTATTTGCATCACTGAATTGGCAACAGCTGGGTTTGGGTGTGGTTCTCCTCAGCAGGGTTTAAAAGGCAGGCCCGCCCTTGCAGCCTTGTGGAGCGTTATCAACTGGAAGTTCTGTGACCCTGCTTTGCTTCTCGGCGTCTCTGATCTTGGCTTGTGGCCTAGAAGTCTGGAAGACTTGGGGGAGGCGTGGGTTTGTTATCTCCAGGGTTGTTTTTGACAGCAAGAATCCTGTTTTATTTCATGGCCTTCGTGAAACCTCTGTGAAGTTCCAGCGTGTTCCTGTCTGTAAGAACAGTTTCTGTTACCTGTGTTTGCTTTGAATTATATAAACTGCCTTTGCTTTTTACCAGTGTGTCTGGATTCTCTTTTTGGTTTGGTGTTGGCTTCTGGAGGGAGCCAGACAGAACAATACAGAAATAAAGTTATGCTGAATCAGTACCAAGAGCAAGCTTATCCAATACCTGCCAACAAAATAAAACAACCTGAGAAAATTTGTTTTAGGTACTATTTAAAAATAGATGAAGATAGTGGGTACATCTTGTTAGTTCTTCACAAAAAAACCATGAACTGGCCCTCTTAAGAACACCTGCTGAGAATATCCTTTGTTGGTCTTACTAAAATTACTGAGATGACATCATGACTCTCACTCCCAGATTCCTAATACTATCTTCTCAGAACTACATGAGATTGCAAAGTAGTAGTAGTAATTTGAGAATCAAAGTTTATCTGGATTAAAACTAGCCTAAGATAAAGTCTGTGTTCTTATAATGTAAGATTTTGAGTCAAAGATACCTCGACTCAGGTGAATTATTTTGTAGGAATAATAAATGTAGTTATATTTTATTTTAATTAATTGCCTATTTTATGAATCAATCTCATCCACCATCAATTATTATGTTACTTTGGAATAACTTAAAGCAGCAATGGATAGACTTTGAATTAATACCCATTTTTATTTTGTTCTTTTTAGGGGCATAATTTTTTGACAGTTCCTTGGGGTCTCATTTAAAACTCTTCAACTACAGTTTTTAAGTATTTTCTATCTCCCAGAAATTATTCCATTAGTTTTCAATAATGGGAGTTAAAGAAATCTCTTGAAGAAATTTGGTGGTGGTGGGGCTTTTATAACTCTAAGGCAGTGATGGTGAACCTTTTTTCCCTAAGATGACAAAAGAGCGTGCGTGTGCACTATTGCAAATGTGTGAGTGCCCACACCCATAATTTAATGTCTGGGAAGGGCAAAAACTCCTTCCCCTGCCCTCTAGAAGCTGGAAACAGACTTTTCCCAACTTCTGATGGGCCCAGCAGGCTCGTGTTTTGCCCTTCCCAGGCTCCAAAAGGCTGCCAGTTCACACAAATTCCTGAAAATATACCATGTACTGTTCCTAGTCAATGATGCATAGCATATTTTCAGAAAATATATGTAGATATATATGCAAATGAACTTATTTGCAGAAATATTAAAATGCTATATTGTATAACCAATCATAACTGGTATAAATACTCTAATTCATCATTAGATTGTTAGAATGATTAGAATACTGTGGGCAGAGGAGGAGGAAGGTAATAAACAGAATACTGCCACATTATGAAGGCAATTTCAGCTATGTCATAAAATGAGAAGGCGGGAATGGCATTATTCAATTGGGTGGATCTGAAAGTCAGTATGAAAGGCCACCAAAATGGCCATGAACAATAATTGAATCTTGTTTGGGAAGTTTAGCAAGGAATAAACGCACTCCAAGAAATTATGGATCAAACATCCAAAGTTATTTAGCAACATTTCAGTAAATCAGTGTTTTCTGATTGTTTGTCCTCATTGATAATCATTTGTAAAGCTCACACTTTTTGTGAGAAGGCCCCAATTCTAAGTAAAAAATATGAGAGTGACAGCACAGTAGGGCTTCTCCTGCTATTTATCTGAAGTTGGCTTTAACTAAGATGAAAATATAATGTGTTGTGGTTCAGCCTGAGGCAGATCAAGGACCAGCTGCGTCTCTGCTGGCTCCATGCCCGGAGGAGGATGACAGCGAAGAGGAGGGGGCTGGGCAGTCGGACGGGGGAGAGTACAGTCGGGAATGTGACAAGGAAGAACAGCATGGGAGCCCCGGGGAGGGGCTCTCCCCAGCCAGTAGCTTGGAGTCTTTGGAGTCATTAGGTGACGAAGCACAAGCTGTCATTGACATGCGACAGAGACGTTTAGATCAAAGGAAGGATAAATTGAAGAAATATTATCAGCATTGAATAAGGAACACCAGGGCTTGGGTGTGGTCCTAATTAGCAGGGAAGGGTTCATAAGGCAGGCAAGCTCTTGAAGCCATGTGGAGTGTTATCAGTTTGGAGTTGCTGTAACCTGCATTGTGTCTCGGCGTCTCTGTTCCTGGCTTGTGGCCCAGCAGTCCTGAAGACCCGTGGGAGGTGTATGTCTGTTATCTACAGCCTTGTCTTGGCAGCAAGAATCCTATATTGATGCATGGACAATTGCTTTTGTGTATATATTTGGAGTTCCAGTGTTTTCCTGCTTTGTAAGGACATTTTCTGTTAGCTTCGTTTCTCTTGAACATTATAAAACTGTATTTGAATTTTACCGGTGTGTCTGGCTTTTTTTTTTACCGGTATGTCAATCTTTTTGGGTTGGTCATAGCTTCCAGAGTGACCCAGACAGAACAATAATGGAACCGTCTTGAGTGATGTAATGAAGGCAAAAACAAAAGCAAAGAGATCCCTGCAGTAAATCAACCTGCATGATATAAAAGTAAAACACATTTAACTCAACTGAATTAGCAAGTTGAGTTTGAAAGCATTTCATTCTGCGTGCTGGCACAAACAACTGCCATGCTTTCCCATCAAGACTAATCTTTTAAAGTTAACTAATGTTCATCCAGCTATTATAAATGCTACAGTTGAAAACAATACTGTGGATTCCTTTCAGCTATGAAAGTAAAGATAAATGGTGTCAAGTGAGGTGTGAGACATGTGGAGAAGAGAAGGAAAAAACTGATTTTAGCTTTGAGGAGTGTTATAATTGAAGAGACAACAGTACCTAGGATAACATTGTCAGTTGTTCTAATTTTGCCATAGCTGTGTTGCCAACTGCTTTTAACTACACTATTAAAATGAATCCATAGGAAATCTTTTATGTCAGGAGGTGTAAAAAAAATATTTTGCTAGCTTTCTCACAGGGGGTATTAAAACAATGTTTTATTCATACATTAGGGTTGAAAGAGCAAAGATACATACAGCACTTACAGAGGCCTTGTATTATTTGCTCAGAAATATCTCAACTGGAAACTAATATAACTGGAATGGTAAGGAAAGCTGAAAAATTGTTTCATGCTGTAGCTGACATGTTTTCTTCCCAACACATTTTATATAATCACTTAACATCAGTGATGGGCAGCCAAAATTTTGGCTGTCACACTGTGGGTATGGCTTTTTGGGTGCGGATTGATGGTCAGGTGACTGGATAGGAGTGGCTTGCCAGCCATGTGGCCAGGTGGGAGTGGCTTGAACAATCATCATCGTTCAAGTGAATTGTTAAGTCCTCCACTTACAATTTCAACAGTGTTGCTTTCTGGGGTGACAATTTGCTTTGCGTTTCCCGTGCTCTCCTTCCTGGGTTGCCCCCTGCCTCCGACTGGGTAGCTAGGTGAATGAGTGCCGATCAGCTGTTGAGAAAAGAGGGGGGAAGGGCACGCAGACACAGCGGCAGGGAGGAAAGGGAGAGCCCAGCCAAGATCTGTAATCCCAGAAGTGACTGCCGCTGGTCAGCTGGAGCTGGGCATGCAGCTTCATTTCCGCCGATGGAACTGTGTTCCACCCCATCCTGCCTGCTGCCCACCCCTGCTTAACATCTTAAACCTAGATGGGAGAAACAGATTAATTCCCCTTGAACCTCAGGTTCACTTTCTTTTCTTAAAAACATGGAAACATAGAAGATTGATGGCAGAAGAAGACCTCATGGTCCATCTAGTCTGCCCTTTACTATTTCCTGGTTTTTATCTTAGGATGGATATATGTTTATCCCAGGAATGTTTAAATTCAGTTACTGTGGATTTACCAACCATGTCTGCTGGAAGTTTGTTCCAAGCATCTACAACTCTTTCAGTAAAATAATATTTTCTCACATTGCTTCTGATCTTTCCCCCAACTAACCTCAGATTGTGCCCCCTTGTTCTTGTGTTCACTTTCCTATTAAAAACACTTCCCTCCTGAACCTTATTTAAACGTTTAATGTATTTAAGTGTTTCAATCATGTCCTTCCTTTGCCTTCTCTCCTCCAGACTATACAGATTGAATTCATTAAGTCTTTCCTGATAAATTTTATGCTTCTTTCAATCTTCAAACTGTCTTCTAAAAAATCTGTGGTGGTTGACCTTTGAAAGTCTCCTGTGAACTCAGGTTTGATTCATCCATGTTGACAAAGTGTATCTATCCAGAACTGTGATTTCTCCCAGCAGCTCAACAGAGATTGAATGCTTCATTTTCCCAAGCAGAGTATGATTTTAAGGTATACCTCTGCTCTGATTGATTAAAGATTAGAGTGCTGTCCCTGGGGATTCCTTTATTAGTTGACAGACTCCAGAATCTCTTTCGTGCAGGATGACCTGCAGTATGCAAAAGTGGCTGTATTTTGTTCACCTTGAGACAATTAAAAATGAACACTTTACGACCAGTATAATAATTGAGAATAATTGTAGCTCAGGGTTGAAATGAGGGGTCCTTGGTGCTCTGAGCACTGATAATGTTACGTAGCATGTAAGAAAACAAGCAAGCCCAGAAAGCATCAAGAACTCATAATACTTGAGTGTCTGGCTCCAATTCCCATTTGTCATCATACTTTTCATTGAAGACCTATTGCCCAATTTGCTCAAATAATATCCTTTAGTCAGGCTTCAGAGCAGGGGTGAAATTCAACAGGGTCGGATAGGTTCTGGAAAACCAATAGTGGAAATTTTGAGTAGTTCATAGAATCAGCAAATGCCACAGCTGGCTGGCCCTATAGTGGGGTGGAAATGGAGATTTTGCAGTATCCTTCCCCTACCATGCCCACCAAGGCACGCCCACAGAACTGGTAGGGAAAAATTTAGAATTTCACCCCTGCTTCAGAGTTCTATAACATCTATAGAGTTGATTCAAACTGTGCAGAATGTTTACATTGCTGGGAAGTTTTCTTCCTTCTCTTTAGAAATGAACCAATACTAATGGGCTTTGGATTTCCTTCTTTTTATTTTATTTATTTTATTTTATTTATTTATTTTGTCCAATACACAATACATATTGAAGAAGATAGACATGAAGTATTACAGTGTTCCCTCGATTTTCGCGGGTTCGAACTTCGCGGATAGCCTACAACACGGTTTTTCAAAAAATATTAATTAAAAAATACTTCGCGGGTTTTTTCTATACCACGTTTTTTTCCGCCCGATGACATCATACGTCATCACCAAACTAATAATTTTTGCAAATAAATAACAAAAAAATTAATTATTGTTAATTAATAATTATGTTTATAAATATCAGGATCACTAAGTGTCTTATTCAATGGTGAGTACCAGTAATAATGGTGAGTAAAGGGTTGTTAAGGGAATGGGAAATGGTAATTTAGGGACTTAAAGTGTTAAGGGATGGCTTGTGATACTGTTCATAGCCAAAACTGGTGTATTTACTTCTGCATCTCTACTTCGCGGAAATTCGACTTTCGCGGGCGGTCTCGGAACGTATCCCCCGCGAAAATCGAGGGAACACTGTATATATAAAGAAAAGATATAAAAGTAGAGGAGAAGATATATGAAAGGAAGAAAAAATATATGATATATGAGATAAGGAGAGACAATTGGACAGGGGACGAAAGGCAGGCTAGTGCACTTATGTACGAACCTGGAGAGGTCAATCTTGGATAGTCTAAGGGAGAAATGTTGGGGGTTAGGGGTTGACACTACTGAGTCCAGTAATGAGTTCCACGCTTCGACAACTCGATTGCTAAAGTCATATTTTTTACAGTCAAGCTTGGAGCGATTAATATTAAGTTTGAATTTGTTGCGTGCTCTTGTGTTGTTGCGGTTGAAGCTGAAGTAGTCATTGACAGGCAGGACGTTGCAGCATATGATTTTGTGGGCAATACTTAGATCATGTTTTAGGCATCGTAGTTCTAAGCTTTCTAGACCTAGGATTGATAGTCTGCTTTCGTAGGGCATTCTGTTTCGAGTGGAGGAGTGAAGGGCTCTTCTGGCGAAGTATCTTTGGACATTTTCACAAATGGAAGGGAACAAACTTACAATCTGGACATTGAACTGCCCAATAAACAGCAATTGAGCAATTCTATGTCCCATTACTTTAAATAGTCATTAAAAATATGAATCATATTTTTTTTAAAAGGAGAGTGCATTCAGAATTGACCACTCATTTTGATTAATTCTATAGGAACTTCCCCTTCTTTGTATAAGACAAAAAAAAACCCTTGTCTTACAATGTTTGAAGTGAAAATATATAGAGTGGATTTTGATTAAACTCTCTTCCTGTCAAGCTCAGGGTTTCAAAGATTCTTTGAAGTATCTTGGTACATAATTATATGTCTTATACCTATTTTAGTTGTACATTGAAAAGGCAAATCAAGACATATGCTAACTTAACTTTTGTGCCATATAAATGGTAAATTTTTTTCCTCAGCTTTCATGTACCCTTTGAATTTATTTTTAAGACACACTTGGCAGAATGTTATTATTTTGATATATGTATATATCCTGTTTATATAAATATTTTGATTTTGCAATATGTTTTTAATCTTTTGCTATTTCATTGGTAACATGGACAGGCATTAAAAATGTTCACTCAATCAATCAATCAATCAATCAATCAATCAATCATGCCCAAAAGCAGACAAAAGAAGAAGAAAAAACTGCAGCTAGTATCCTGAAGTGGTTAGCATGATGACAGGCATCAGGATGACATATTTGATGACACAGTTGACCTTCTATCACTACTAGGTAGAGTGTCTAAGTTCACTTCTATGTATATTCACATTTGCTTTAATCTTTAGCCTCAGAAACTAAAAATAATAAATCAGTGCTACATCAATTTGATCTGGCCTTTGAAGATATTTGTCACTTTTTATTTAATTGTCAACTTTATGCCCCTTTTACTCTTAGATAGTTAAAATGTATGGAATATTATAAAATGCACAGATAATTTCCCCCCCCCCCAGAAGAATGAATTGTAATACAATCATTTTTAAAATAAGAAATATTTATTTATTATTGCAGAACAATCTTTAATTTTACAAGAAAAATAAAATTTTAAATTCAAACTGATAATACAAAAAAGGACAAAAATTTTATGCCTACCAATACTATAATATAAACAACACAAAATATCACTGTGATATTGTGCAATACTCAATACTCTATATTTATAAAAAGTATATTACAAAATCTCTGCTGTAACAACACATTTTTGTATACTTTGATTGGTTAAAAATATTGCCTATTCCAAAACAGATAATTTACACCTTCTGTTAAATATTGACAGTTGATTGTTTGATACAATCTTGATAAACTGATAAATTCCAAATATTTGGTATATAATTCAACATTACATTAATATCTTTTACATTTAAATATTTTAAATGTAAACTTACTAATATACATCCATACCTACTAATATACATTCCATAAACCTACTACCTATGTTTCCCTGAAAATAAAACCCTATCTAACACCAGGTCTTATTTGGAGGGTGTTGTGATTCCGTCTGAGGCCCCTCAGGGAACGGCTGATCCTCTGCCGGCTTCCTGCTCAGAGGGGGAGGATGAGGAACAGGAGGTTCAGGCAGACGGGGAGGAGGAATCTCAGGCTGAGGGAGAGGGAGGACAGCCAGAGTCCCCCGAGAGGGAGCTCTCCCCAGCAAGCAGCCTGGATTCCTTAGATGAAAATGCACAAGCAATCATCGATCTCCGGCAGAGAAGAGCAACACAACGAAGGGGACAATTAGCCAGGTACTTTCAGCACTAAAGAGGCAACAGCTGGGTTTGGGTGTGGTGCTCTCTGGAAAGGCTGAAAAGGCAGACCCACCCTTCCTGGCTTGTGGAGTATTATCTTTGGGAGTCCTGGGACCTGGCTGTGATCTTTGGCGTCTTGGAATTCTGGTTTGTGACTTTGAATACTGAAACCTTGGGGGGAAAAGGTGTGGGTCTTATTCTCTACAGTGGTGGGTGTGCCAGCAAGAAGTCTGCTGTATTGTCTGGCCATCAGGACTCTGCTGTGAAGTCTCATAGCCTGCCTGTTGGGAAGAACAGGTTTTTCTCTGTGTTTATTTTTCAAACTATAAAGTGCTTTTGCTTTTACCAGCGTGTCTGGCTGCTTTTTCCAGTTGGTGTTGAAGTCTGGGGGCACCCAGACAGAACAGAGGGAGGAGAATGTTGTCCATTGACTCACCTCACTTGTATGCATTGCCCCATTTCTTTTTCCTTTATTTAGCCCAATACAATATCTAAGCAATTTTTTCATAAATCAATTTTAATATCAGATCTGAAAAGCTCATTTTAACGAATTAATGCATTCCTAATGATTCTGCAAAGAAAATATATTACCAGAACCTAGACATTATCTATCACAGTGTTACTTTCCCCCTGCAATTGATCAAACTGAAATTTGAATAGTTTTGCAATTATTCTAACAAATGAGTAGGAAAAAAATATGTATTTTCCAGTATCTAATATTTTTCTCACCACAAATTTATTTTGAAATTAAATAAGGTGATGGAGTTAGTATCAGAATGCAAAATTTCTCAGGAAAGTAATATTTATTTATTTATTAAATTTATGCACCACCTATCATGCTAGCCAATATTTCATCTTTAAATTTTGCTAAATCTGTGGGTTTCTTTTCACTCAAATCTACTTTCTTCCATTGTACTCTTTCCAAAGAATGTTAGAAAAGTACCATGTTTACAAAAAGTATTTGTTACTCCTTTCTTACCACTCAAAAAAACCCCAAACCCTGTAACAAATAGTTACCAAATCTGTAAAAAAATATATCTAATATGGCGAAAGATGATGATGATGATGATGATGATGATGATGATGACTATTATTATTATTATTATTATTATTATTATTATTATTATTATTAATTAGATTTGTATGCCGCCCCTCTCCGTAGACTCAGGGCGGCTCACGACACAATAAAACAATTCATAACAAATCGAATAATTTAAAAAACATTTTAAAAATCCCATTATTAAGCAGACATACATACAAACATACCATACATAAATTGTATAGGCCCGGGGGAGATATCTCAGTTCTCCCATGCCTGGCGGCAAAGGCGGGTTTTAAGGAGTTTACGAAAGGCAAGGAGGGTGGGGGCAGTTCTAATCTCCGGGGGGAGCTAGTTCCAGAGAGTCGGCGCCACCACAGAGAAGGCTCTTCCCCTGGGACCCGCCAAACAACATTGTTTAGTCGACGGGACCCGAAGAAGGCCAACTCTGTGGGACCTAATCGGTCACTGGGATTCGTGCGGCAGAAGGTGGTCCTGATGATATCTGTTTGAGTTCTAAATTACTTTCCCCATCACATTAAACTAACATGTATTTTCATTGTTATTACTGGAAGCATTTTTAATTATGGCAAGGTGTTTGCAGGAAAGCCTTTAATTAGTACCACTTATCTCTTGTAATTTGATTGAATAATGTTGAAAAAACAGGGCATTGTCATTCCACTTAGACACTTACAAAATATACTTGGATACTTTGACACTTACAACATATACTTTTCATTTTAGTTTCTGATAATTATGAAGAGGATTATGGGATTTAAACAAATCTTAAATATCCCAAGACTTTTGATTAGTCTTTAATCTGTTTGGCAGGTAAATATGAAAACAATGTACATGCAGCAGCCAATTCATTTGTGTACTACTGGTAAACAAATTTTTAAAAATGTACAATTTTTCAGAGGATCAGAATGTATATCATTATATGTTATTCCTTACTAAAAAATCCATCTGACTGTAAACTGTATGTAAGTGGTCCATTCTTCTAAGATTCTAATAGACAATTTAGAAGTCAGTGTATGCTATTAGTGAATTTATATAAATAATCCATATCAAAATTGAACATACATGCTTACATCATTAAATGAGTGAGAAGGACTAGGGAGTCAAACTAAGGCTTTAATCTAGGAGATTTAAATGCAAATTACAGCTCTGCTAATAATTTGTATTTATTTGTGGCTTGCCAGAAAATCAAAACATTGCATACAAAAAAGAAAAGAAAAGCAATGTCAATTATTTTTAATAATCAGATTTGTTCAATTTCACTGCTTTTATTTTGGTTTGCTTTGAAGATTCCAACATAGAACAGATCTTTAAAAATATTTAAGAGTATAATAAGCAAATCAATGAATAATATATTAATCAGTAGATGTATAGGTAAGCCAAGGTAAATTATAGCTTCTTGCTGTGTAAAGTTTATGCTCAAAAGGGAATGTATGAATAACACTAATGGAAAACAGAGGTTTTTCTACTAGGTAACTTACAACTAATCAGTTATAAAATTAACCAATTGTTTTTGAAACAGTTGTCTAGTGATATCTAGCCATTTACAATTGGTTTTCATTACTTTTCGTTTCTTGTGACTTGTTATAATAATTAACATTTTGGAAGACCAAACTGAATTTTCACAGATATAATAATGTTAGCTAATAATATCAGGCATATTCAAATGAGTGAAATGAGAACCCAGATTGTTGGAGGCAATAAACTGATTTTTTGAACTGCTTAGAGAGGCCTGTAGAAGCACTATGAAGTGGTATATAAGTCTAAGGGCTGATGCTATATTTGAGGGTTATCAGTGAACATATTCATACATAATTCACATTTCTAGGGAGTGAAAAAAGACCTGAGTATATTCTGTTACAATTTAGACTGCATAAGCATCTAAAGGGTTGTGCCTTTCTTCAAAAAACATAATTAAACTTTGATTAACTTCATGTCCAAAATGGCTATTGAATAGGAAGGATCTGGATGTTCCCTGGTGTAACCTTCCTTCTTTCCTTCTCTCCTCCCTCTCTCCCTTGATAGCCAGAAGCCATGAAGAAGCATAGCACTTGAAAATTACATTTATTGTATAATACAAAGAGAAAAAATAACTGGAAGATTTGCTTTCATTATCTTACACGAAAGACTTTGTGATGCATAATAATACTTTACCAAAGTTATAAATTAATCTTGGAAATAAATAAGTCTAAAATTATTTTGATTGTTTTGTGTCCTCTGGCTAGCATAATTCTTTGAAAGGAGTCATATTTGTCTGTTTTACACAATGCTATCAAAGCCATCAATCATTAATCAAAGTCAAACTATCCCCAAGCAATCAGTGATAATCACTCTTTTCACACCACCTCCTCTGCATATTTCAAAATCACATTATTACAAGTACTACCAAACCATTCTAATGGGCTGAAAGCTTCCCAACGGTTATGTGAAGTAGTGGAGAGGAAAATCACACCAAAACTAATTACTGAATAATGAATTGATGTCAGTGGTGTATTCTCAGTGGAGTATTTTTTTTTTTTCTGATGCATTAACCTGACCTTTATTTTAAGACAATGACCTTATCAACGAGAAGCCTGCATTTATAATAATGGTATGATTTGGCTCACAAAGTAGTGTATAGTTATTTCATTTTAATCACATCTGTTGATTGAGGTTACATTTATGTCAAGAAAAATAAAATCTAGTGTGGCAGTTCAACCATTATAAAAATAAAAGTTTATCCAACACGTGAAATAAAATGTAATTCATGAAACTTTCTGCCTGATGCATGATTCTACAAAGCAGGGGATATGGGCCTTCTTTTTTCAGTCTGGAATTTAATCTGAATTATACTAATAACCCTTTTGGGGCAAGGAAGAGGAAAAGTTCTTTCACCACATGCACATGTATACCCACATATACAAGCACAATCATGCAGACAGGGACACTCTGTTTTCCCACACTCACATTTTTTTCTGCCCAGATATACCATATGCATCACTCAATACAGTACATGCTTACCTTCCATATTCTTAGATTTGCACACAGGCATTCACATATACTTCATGAAATTCATTACATCTTGTGTGTTTGCTTATTTTTAATTTGCTCTCCAGCTATGCCAGAGTGAGATCCCAGAATGGGCAAAGTTGTAAATTACACTACTCTCCAGGGCTAAGGTTTATATTTGCCAGCTCCAGCTCCATGCAACGTATTGTATAGACCAGTGATGGCAAACCTATGGCATGGGTACCACAGGTGCCATGCAGAGCCATATCTGCTGGCATGCGAGCTGTTTGTGGTTTTCAGGGAGCCTCCAGGGGATGGGGGAGAATGTTTTTACCCTCCCCCAGCTCCAGGGAGGTCTTTGGAGCCTAGGGAGGGTGAAATATGAGCCTACTGGGCCCAGAAGAAGTTGGGAAAACAGGCCATTTCTGGCCTCCACAGGGCCTCTGTGGGTGGGGGAAGCTGTTTTTGCCCTCCCTGGGCATTGAATTATGATTGTGGCTACTCATAGCACGTGCCCACACTCTTTAGGCACCGGAGAAAGAAAAGGTTCACCATCACTGGTATAGATTCAAAAACAAACAAACAAAACAACAACAACAACCAAAAAAAACCCAAACCCCAAACTATGTGCTAAATTAAGACAACTTGAACAGGGGCAGATGTTTTAGGAAATACAGCTTGGTTGCATTTGTGCTGTATGGACTAGAATTGCTTTGTAAATTTTTTTGATTGATTGATTGGTTGGTTGGTTGATTGGTTGATTGGTTGATTGGTTGATTGGTTGGTTGGTTGGTTGGTTGGTTGGTTGGTTGGTTGGTTGGTTGGTTGGTTGGTTGATTGTTTGATTGTTTGGTTGGTTGGTTGGTTGGTTGGTTGGTTGATTGGTTGATTGGTTGATTGGTTGATTGGTTGATTGGTTGATTGGTTGATTGGTTGATTGGTTGATTGGTTGATTGGTTGATTGGTTGATTGGTTGATTGGTTGATTGGTTGATTGGTTGATTGGTTGATTGGTTGATTGGTTGATTGGTTGATTGGTTGATTGGTTGATTGGTTGATTGGTTGATTGGTTGATTGGTTGATTGGTTGATTGGTTGATTGGTTGATTGGTTGATTGGTTGATTGGTTGATTGGTTGATTGGTTGGTTGGTTGGTTGGTTGGTTGGTTGGTTGGTTGGTTGGTTGGTTGATTGGTTGATTTTTATGCCGCCCTTCTCCTTAGACTCAGAGCAGCTTACAACATGTTAGCAATAGCACTTTTTAACAGAGCCAGCACATTGCCCCCACAATCCGGGTCTTCATTTTACCCACCTCAGAAGGATGGAAGGCTGAGTCAACCTTGAGCCGGTGATGAGATTTGAACCGCTGACGTACAGATCTACAGTGAGCTCCAGTGGCCTGCAATACAGCACTCTACCTGCTGTGCCACTCTGGCTCTGCATACAATTTATGTCTAAATTGTGACACAGTTGGAGGAGAAATATGGATCAGAGGAGCCAGTGGCTGCTGCATTTGGAAAGGACAGACCAAGTGTCAATAAGGACAATTGGCAAAGCTGTTGGAATCCTAAAAACGTAAGGAAATAATTATTTCCACCTCTTTGTGCCCTTGGATCTAGGCTGAAAAGAAGCCAAGCACTGAACATATTAAAGAAATATCAAGAAACGTTTGTGGCAAATAAGGAATGTAATGCTAGTAGTTTTACAAGAAAATTAGCAAGGAAAACTGGACAGTGGTGAAGTGACTCTTTCTCTTAGGTACATAGAACTCCGGCATTCTTGAATGAAATTTGATTACTATTTCAATTTATATTATGTTATTTTTTATAGTACCTTGGTACAAAGTTTTAAGTATTCCTACTATATGGTCATTATATCCAAAATCTGTTGGGTCAAGGATCTGTGATCCAACTCTGCTGCATTTGGGATGGAGCAGCATAAGGAAAATGGGGCATTTGAAAAATGGTGAAAAAAGCTCCAATAATCAATAGTAATAGTAGAGAAAGTGGGTGTATATCTAGAAAGACATTGTATAACACTATTTTTGTACATGCACGTACCTGCTCATTATTCATAATTATTGTGCATTTCCTTTTTGTGTATTGAGTTTTTAGCAGGAGAAATGCAATTTTCTTATTCATTTCCAAAGCCCATCTTTGCATCCCAGCTCATAATTAATTAGCAAACTGTTGGAGTTTATTACTGGACCTCACAGGTGCAGTATATATTTCATTAATGTTTTATAGAATGTTTGGAATTGAGTTATGTGGTGGTCTTAACAATAGGACTTGCATCAAGCCTACTAGCCACAGGTTGTACATTCTCTTCTTAGGGCCACAGTGCTACAGCTTTGTCATAATGAATGTGACAGACAAATGGAAGTAAACTCCTCTACCAGTGCTGCAACCTGGATCCCTGTGCAAATGTGAAAATCTCACTAGCCATATATCTCCATGCCTTTTCAGTGAATGCATAGACAGGAGTTGTTTGTTATCTTTGTCCTTCATGCATCAATTGTCTGTATCTGTAGAAGAGATGTAATGGAGTGTGATGGAGTGAATGCTCTAGATTCTCAACTTTGGGTTTTCTCCATGTTTCAAGACAGCTGTCTATAGAAGAGTCCTGGGCACCCACAGGCTCCTTTTTCTGCATTCATCAAAATGATGAAAGTGATGTGTCAGGTCTGTTTCACTCAGAATTTAGGAAAGTAAAACTCAGAGTCCATTTTGAACTTCAAAGAGCACTTTTACTAAATGAGAAGTGAATGCAATGAAAGAAAAGCAAATCTGAAGAAAAAGGCGTGCAAGATGCCTATTACAAAGTAACCCCAACACCCCCTTTGGCAGTCCACCCAATCCAAAATGTCCATAAGCATTAGGTGGGTTCATCTTCGCTGGCATGTCACACTTCTGGAATGCACAGACCGTTAACCTTGAGTTGGTGATAAGCAGGTCTGCTCTGTGCATCTGTGCCATGTTGCAACTCCACCCTCCCGTGTCTTTCTTATACAAAATCAAAACTTCCATGGGCTTCTCCAGCATGCTTCCCCGCTCCCCAAATCCCGAATGCTCTCCCCACCTCCATTTCCTGATAACAGCTGATGGCAGTGAAAATATGAAGAATAATTCAGAGAGGCTGACATAATACAGAGAGGCTATTACACTGGAAGTTCTGTCTGTTTGGGACATGGAGGGGATATTAAGGCCATGTACTGAAGGAGGTGGAGTTTTCATGCTGCAGATATAATAATGCATGGGTAAAGTGTCCTCTAGTCTATATAACTGAGAGATAGCGGATAGCACCTGATGATGTTGATGGTGTGCTTAATCAATTTATGTACAATAAAATATGGTAATGTTGGTTTGAATAATTGTTGAAGAATGTTGCATTAGCTTCCACTACATATTGAAAGATTGACTAAAAGAAAATATGTTCCTGCAACCCAATCTGTACAAATGCACACAAGAAATGTTTCCCTGATAAAATGTGTAATGCTTAAGCACTGTGCTGAAACTTTTATAAAAAATGTTCTCTAGAGTAGAATATAGAATCTCCATTTAATTGTGCACATCTGAAATAGATGGAGATGAAAATACATACTTTACTGTTCACTTGTATGAACAAAAAAATATTTTGTTGGGCCATAGGGAGATTGATAGACTCAATGGCTTACTTTCCCACCCAAAAATAGTACACAGATTACCAACTCTATCAATCAGGTTATTGAAAGTTGTTTCATTTTATGCACAGCTAGTTTTCCCCAATACTAAGTTACTTTGAGAAATGGAATAACACTCTTAGGACTTGTATGCCATGGATTCAACTTTTTAAGAACAGTAGAAAAAATTGTTAACAGAACCACCTGTAGGTAGAATTATAGGTAAACTTTTTAACCTTTCCCCAAAGTATTGATAATTTAATCAATAATATAATAAAGTTGGATTGGATATTTTAATTCTAATAATAAAAGGTCCAAAGACTTTGGAAGGATTGATAGATTATACAACAGTAATGCAGCCTGAACTGAAATTCTCAACAATGAAGCGAAAATAAATATGCTTACTGTGGATAAACTAAGCAGATAATACTCCTTAAGTATTACATTTTAGAAACAAATCCAGCCAGCCTGAAAACAAGATGTTAGAAGGATTATAGGCAAGATTAAATGAGTTCAAAATACAGTCCCCAAATATTCAAAGTAATTCATGACTTATCAGTACAATAGCTACTATTTTCAGTTTGATTATTTTTAAAGCTGCTTTGGCCTATCTTTTCAGGCCAGAAAGCTATCTCATGCTGGCTGCCAAAAAAAGAAGCTGATCCAATGAGTGAAATACCGATTCAAAGAAAAGAAATGCTTTCCATAAAAAGCACTAAAATCTCCAAGAAATCCTCAAAATTTCACTTTTAATTGTCCTTGTTCAATCAAAAGAAGCACAAACATAGAAAGGCAGAAAATCATATTATTCTACTATCTTAGGTAGTATTCCATGAATACGAAATACACTTATGAAATGTATTAAACTTATTCAATTTCACAGCTGTTAAGGTTGTCAGTTATCAAGGGAGCCAGGAAATTATTGAAGCTTGGGAAACGAGCCCCTTGTCTGTCAACATGATTTACCATGAGCCTATCAGGTTCTTAGGAGTTGAGGACTTGGCAACATAAGGAAAGAAGAGCCAATTGCCGGTCATCAATACAACAATTGATAAATAGGAAGGCAGGATATCAATATGACACATATTCTCATAGAGAGAAGTAACCTGAGGATGGGCTCTAGGACCAATTGGAAAGCTCGGGAGATTAAACCTCTGCTCCTGGTGACCAACCCAGATTGGATTTTGCAACATATATTAAGTTCCTAGGTCTATCTGCAAGAAAACGTAAAAAGTCAAGATAGACATGAACTTGTGATGTTGAAGCTGCCATATTGACTTTTTTTGACACCTTCTCCAGAGGACCTTTGAGTTCTTATTACAATGCAAAATCTCCAAACTAATGCACAAACTGGAACACAAAGGATCACAACTTTTTGTCCTTCCCCCTAAGTTGTTACAGTCTGATAAAATATTTATACTACAATGCAACCATTTAGGAAACTGCACACCCAAGAATACAACCCTTAGTATATTAATATACAAAACAGGACCTATCTAGCAAGAAGAGGATTGTATCCTATGGAATGATAGCAAGGAAGAGGAAGCAATAGCAACAGGAGCAATTAGGAGGAAGATAGAGAGATACAAGATAACACTTCCTGTGCGCCCTCTCTTTTTGTTTGTAAAAATGAATGAACAACAGGAGGCCAAGGGAGTACACAACCCCAATGACAGAATAAGATGGATTTCTAATAGATGTTGGAAGAGTGAACTTGTTTTGGAGGTAAGCTTTAAGTCCCTAAGATAGTAACCTGGAGTTCCATAAGCCAGAAGGTGTACACATCCCCCAACAAAATGAATGAAATAGAAATTTCCTTTTTTAATATAATCCAGCAAGTGTAAGCTGTTGTAAATCAGAGAACAGCAATGCATGGAAAGATCATCACAGCTAAGTGTTTCAATATATTTCTAAGTGAGGTAAGTCCCCTCCAAATATATTGGAGTATAAAATTACCTAACAGAGTCATTTTCTCTTTTGTGTGCTTCAGCTCAATGGGGAAACTTTCCTTTCATTGAAAGGAAGAAGTGCTAATTTGGCTCAAACAAAGGGTCTTTGGTTCAGACACAGTATCTTAATACAGTATTGAAAAAAAATGCCTAAACTTATTAGGAAAAGAGGTGATTTCTTTAATAACCCCGCTGGATGAGATCATCAAAGGGCATGGGGTGAGGCATCATCAGTACGCTGATGATACCCAACTTTACATCTCCACCCCATGTCCAATCAACGAAGCAGTGGAAGTGATGTGCCGGTGCCTGGAGGCTGTTGGGGCCTGGATGGGTGTCAACAGACTCAAACTCAACCCGGATAAGACGGAGTGGCTGTGGGTTGTGCCTCCCAAGGACAATTCCATCTGTCCGTCCATCACCCTGGGGGGGGGATTATTGACCCCCTCAGAGAGGGTCCGCAACTTGGGCGTCCTCCTCAATCCACAGCTCACATTAGAGAACCATCTTTCAGCTATGGCGAGGGGGGGCGTTTGCCCAGGTTCGCCTGGTGCACCAGTTGCGGCCCTATTTGGACCGGGACTCACTGCTCACAGTCACTCATGCCTTCATCACCTCGAGGTTCGAGTACTGTAACGCTCTCTACATGGGGCTACCTTTGAAAAGTGTTCGGAAACTTCAGATCGTGCAGAATGCAGCTGCGAGAGCAGTCATGGGCTTCCCCAGGTATGCCCATGTTACACCAACACTCCGCAGTCTGCATTGGTTGCCGATCAATTTCCGGTCACAATTCAAAGTGTTGGTTATGACCTATAAAGCCCTTCATGGCATCGGACCAGAATATCTCCGAGACCGCCTTCTGCTGCACGAATCCCAGTGACCGATTAGGTCTCACAGAGTCGGCCTTCTCCGGGTCCCGTCAACTAAACAATGTCGGTTGGTGGGCCCCAGAGGAAGAGACTTCTCTGTGGCGGCCCCGACTCTCTGAAACCAGCTCCCCCCAGAGATTAGAACTGCCCCTACCCTCCTTGCCTTTTGTAAACTCCTCAAAACTCACCTTTGTTGTCAGGCATGGGGGAATTTAGATATCTCCCCCGGGCCTATATAATTTATGTATGGTATGTTTGTAGGTATGTCTGCTTAAAAATGGGTTTTTTTAACTATTTTAAATTTTAAATTGTAAATTATTAGATTTGTCATGAACTGTTTTATTGTGTTGTGAGCTGCCCCGAGTCTACGGAAAGGGGCGGCATACAAATCTAATAAATAAATAAATAAATAAATAAGTGAGTGAGTGAGTGAGTGAGTGAGTGAGTGAGTGAATGAATGAATGAATGAATGAATGAATGAATGAATTTATTATTATTTATTTATTATTTAGATTTATATGCCGCCCCTCTCCGCAGACTCGGGGCGAATGAATGAATGAATGAATGAATGAATGAATGATTATCTTTTTCTCCTAAGAAATGCAAAATGGCATGTTTCTTCTCCCTTTGCTTGAGCGTTTAAGGTTCTCTCCCTCTGCTGGATTATTTGCTACATTTTAGATACCATTTTGAAATGGCTAGATATCACCCCAAGCAGAACGTGCATTAGGAATGTCATCGAGTTAATGACCAGAACTGATCATAAGCAGTTTTTGCTTCATGGCTGATTTGGTTGTCAAACCCATGTTATTGCCAAGCTTTTTCTTCATACTTACCATCACTGTTAGTTACACTATTTCAAAATACTTTCTCACAAACAGCTGATATCAGTAGAAATCTCCTAGGCAAGGAAAACCTGAAAAATATTCCTTCATTTATTGGAAATGATTGTTGCATTTTGCATGGTAACCATTTGAGGGTTTTTCCCCTTAAAATAAATAAGCAGGAACCTATCAAAATTGACAGGCAACATTGGAAGGTGCTTATATTTAAGGATTTCTGTCTGAAAACTCTTAAACTACAGGAGTCAAAATCAACACAATTTGGATCCCAACACAACTTATAAAATAAAACAAAATTAAAGAATCAATAAAAACGATGGAATGAATTTGGATTATTCTTTTCTGATTTTTTAATGGTATAAAATATGGAAGAGCTATAGAAGTGAACATGCACATAATTATAACAAACTTCTGATAATTGTATACTACAGATATAAATTATGGATCAGAATCAACTCAAAACACATTATATTTTTTTGACAGGTGGAACTGTGGATTTTGCTTTTGTGTGGATATTCTATCAATTTTGATGGTATTATAGAGGTTGCCTGAATAGCAGAATCAAAGGAATGTAATGAGGAAGTCTGATTTGCAAGTGTACCCAACAAATGGTTTCATAATAATGGGATAAAGATGAGATGTATAGCTGATTAGTTTGGCTCATTCTTTACAAATTCACTATATGGCAGAATATTTGAAACCATAATGACTATGTCTTTGTCAATTATGTCTTTTTAAATGCTCAAAGAAATCTACTTAAGATGATGACTCTAGAATTTACACCTATACCATTACTATTATCAAGACGTTTGTTGTAATTATGTATATGCTTACTTAAGATGATCGCCGATATATACATTATTTATCATTGTGATCTTGATATCTATATTGCTATAGTACAGCTTCAAAATTTAAGAAATGCGTTCCTGAAGACTTTCCTCTTTACTCACCTTTGCATTCAAAGCATCATTTTGAGAATCAGTTTGTATTGGAGAAATCCATTAGGCATTTTACATTGTGTTATTCCACTCCACAATTCTACTCCCTAACTCACCCAGCACATTTTTATTTTATTTATTTTATTTATTTATTTTGTCCAATACATAATAATACACAATGAAGGTTATAGAGGATATAGTAGACAAGAAATACAAGATATAGGAGAGACTATAGGACAGGGGACGGAAGGCACTGTAGTGCGCTTATGTATTCCCCTTACTGACCTCTTAGGAATATTTATCAATATTTGCCAATAGACTTAAAAGTATTATAAACAACATGATACACAGTGACCAAAATGGGTTTTTACCAGGAAGACAAATTAAAAATAATTTAAGAATAATTGTTAACACTTTGGAATACTACGAACAACACCCTGAAAAGCAAATGGCACTTGTATTTTTAGATGCTCAAAAAGCATTTGACAACGTGGACTGGAATTTTATGAAAATACAATTAAATAAGATGGAAGTAGGAACAAAGTTTTTTAACATAATAGACGCTATATATTCTGAACAAACTGCTAAAATTATAATAAATAGTGAACAAACAGAAAAAGTAGTTATACAAAGAGGAGTAAGACAAGGTTGCCCAATATCACCATTGTTGTTTATTTTGACTTTAGAAGTATTGCTGATAAAAATAAGAGCAGATCAGAAAATAAAAGGATTGAAAATCAGAAAAGAAGTTTATAAAACACAAGCATTTGCAGATGACGTAGTCTTTATTTTAGATGACCCAATAGAATCTATCCTAAATTTAATAAATGTGATTGAAGAATATGGGAAAGTCGCAGGATTGAAAATAAATAAGGAAAAGACACAGATACTAACAAAAAATATGACTGAAATACAGAGAAAACACTTAGGAGACTTATCAAACATGAAGATCACGAAAAAAGTGAAATACTTAGGGATATGGATGACCTCCAAAGCCCTATCTTTAAAAAACGACAATTACTTTAAATTATTAAGTCAGATTAAAAAAGATTTAGAAATATGGAGTAATTTACAATTATCATTCGTAGGAAGAATCTCCACAGTTAAAATGAATATCCTTCCAAAAATACTATTCCTTTTTCAAGTGATTCCGATAAATCCAGGAGCGAAATTCTTTGCCGAATTGAATAAGATAATAAGAAAATTTATTTGGCAAGGTAAAAAATCAAGAATAAAACAAAATTCATTAGAAGACCGTAAGGAGAGAGGGGGCCTGGGGCTTCCAAATTGGAAACTATATTATCATGCCACGGCTCTGACATGGATAAAAGAATGGCTTACACTAGAAAATCAAAGATTGCTTAACCTAGAAGGCCACGACTTGATGGTCGGGTGGCATGCATTTGTTTGGTATGATAAGTTAAGAACCCACTCATATTTTAAAAATAATGTTATTAGAAAGGCATTGATAGAAGTGTGGAATGAAATAAAGAAAAATCATTTTTTAGTAATGCCAGAATGGGTTTCACCCCTTGAAGCCATAGTACACCCAAATCTTAAAGGAAAAGGTAAGATTTGGAAATATAGTGATTTGTTAAATAATCAATTAAAATTAAGAACAAAACAAGAGTTATACGAGTTAGGTATAGACTTAGATTGGTGGCATTATATGCAGATTAGTTCTAGATATCAAATAGACGTAAAGACTTACATTTTTAAAAAAGAAAATAATGTACTGGGCAAATTATTATTCCAAAATCAAACAAAGACAATTGGAAATGTTTATAAATATTTACTAAATCATAGAACGATAGGTTGGATATTGAAAGATAATATGATCAGTTGGTGCAAAAATTTTGGCAAAGAGATTGATTTAGATACTTGGGAAAAGATATGGACCTATAATTGGAAAATAACAAAATCAATCTCTTTCAAAGAAAATCAAATTAAGATGTTTTATAGATGGCACCTTCCACCATATAGAATCTCTAAAATGTTTCCTTCGGTATCGCCCATTTGTTGGAAATGCAAAAAAGAAGTTGGTACATATTACCATACATGGTGGACCTGTCCGGAGACAAAAATATTTTGGAATAAAGTAGAGAATTGGATAAATGAAATAATAAAGGAGAAGATTAAAAAATCTCCTGAATTTTTTTTATTGGGTATTTCAAATATAAAGTATAAAAAAGATATTTACTATTTAATAATACATATATTGACTGCGGCACGAATAACATTCGCGCAGAAATGGAAAGAAAAGACGATACCGAAAGACTCTGAGGTGTTTAAAAAAATCATAGAGTGTGCAGAACTAGATATGATGACTAAAAGGTTGAACAATCAAACTGAAACAGAATTTTATAAAATTTGGGATAAAGTATATGATTGGTGGAATGTTAAAAATAGTATTAAAAATTAAACATATAAGAATAAATGATTACTTAAAAATTATAAGATAGAATTATATAGTTTATATAGTTCATATTATAACTAATTCAGAAGTGTTTATATTATTTTTTTTAATTTTTCTTGCATTACTAATAATTTGCTTATTGTTTTTTGATATATATATACATATAAGTATATTATTATTATTTTTTGTACAAAAAAAATATATAGAGAGAAACTCAATCAATAATCTTAATTTTAAAAATCTATAATTAAATTTAATGATAAAGTAATTTTCAAGTGTGGTTTTTCTGCTTAGATCTTGTAGCAGTTAGAGTTTTTTATATTTTGTATTAGTTAGACTTCTAAGATAAGCGGAGCAATAGTAGCTCCTTAAATGTTTAATGTTGTATGTCTTTGTTCGTTTTACTTTGAAAATAATAAAAAATATTTAAAAAATAAAAAAAAGGAATCTGGAGAGGTCAACCATGGATAGTCTAAGGGTAAAATGTTGGGGGTTAGGGGATGATACTACCGAGTCCAGGAATGAGTTGCAGTTGGTTTTGGCACTTAGATCTTTAGTTATTAGTATTCCGAGGTTCTTGACCGAGTGGGGATTATCTGTGATTATTTGTTTATTAAGTTTGTATTTGAAGTTCTGATTCTTTTTGCTGATGTGTAGGACAGAGCATGCACACTTGTAAGAAGAAGGCAAATCCTTTGCATAAACAAAGCCACATTTTAATTAACATTTATAAAAGGGAATGAAAACAAAAATGATAATATCGATAGGCTATGGCTGAGGACTTTATGACTCCCTCCTTTTTTTAATTAGTTAAGAAGATGAATGCTATCCTTAGTAGCTGAGACTTTCTCTTGGTTTCTTGGCAACCCTGGTCTTTCATTGCATTAGGTGTCATCCAATATTCCCTGAGTATCTTCTTGAAGCAGCTGTTTTCTTCCTGATGGGCAAACTGCCAGCAGATTTTTATTGAGATTTTCATTCTTGCTTTTTAATTTTTTATTTTTATTTTCAGTTTTAGGCACAACAGGGAAATTCACAGCCCTTTTGAATTTAAAATATCACATTAGAAAATATTAATAGAAGGATCTCAATACCCTCCCTAAACAGATTGGTATTAACCCAATTTCAGATGAAATGATGATATTCATTGCAAAGGAGCTATTGAGCTTTTGTTTCTCCTTTAGGAAAATATGAGCCACAGAGCCGAGCTTTCCTTTCTACCCAAATTGAAATCTTAAATATGTTTACTCAGATGTAGTCCTTTATTGAATAAAGTATATCGAATATCTTTATCCTCATTAAGAGCTAATGGTTAAATTTATCTCTAAAGCGGAGCCCCTCAGACAGAGAAGAGTTTTCTCTCAGGAAATATTGTTTGCTGATGTTTAAAGTTAATAACTGCTAAGAGAAGTAATAGCTAATGTTTGGGATGTATCAGCAGTGGAATCTTGCCTTCCTTACTGGCTCAGAAGCATGCGTTTCTTCACCCTCTGCACATGAGCAGAAGGCTTGTGCATGAGTTAGGAAAAAAGAAAATGGCAATGTCCAGATGGACAGGTGGATCCTCGCGCTACTACCACACAGGTGCTCTGAATCACTGATGGCCGCCACTACCGCTATATCCAAACCGTGCCAAACTGGTAGCATTTCGCCCCTGGGATGTATGCATTGAATCTCAATGTCATTCTAGGTCGAGTATGTAAGACTCCAGGAAGAAACCTGAGAGGAGAAATTGAGTGTGGGATTAGGCCAAGAATATGCTTTTAATTGATTAAAAGTTTCTGGGGAGGTCAGAGTAGAGTATCTTTTTCCTTTTGAAAGGAAATTCTCTTTTCCTGAAGTCATTTGCACTAATCGCAGTTCCTGATTAAATGTTTAATGGTACAATTTATTTGTTTGTTTGTTTGTTTGTTTATTATTTTGTCCAATACACAATACATATTGAAGAGGATAGACATAAAGTATTATGTATAAAGAAAAGATATAAAAATAGAGGAGATATATGAGATAAGGAGAGACAATTGGACAGGGGATAAGGAGAGACAATTGGACAGGGGACGAAAGACAGGCTAGTGCACTTATGTATGCCTCTTACTGACCTCTTAGGAACCTGGAGAGGTCAATCGTGGATAGTCTAAGGGAGAAATGTTGGGGGTTAGGGGTTGACACTACTGAGTCCGGTAATGAGTTCCACGCTTCGACCACTCGATTGCTAAAGTCATATTTTTTACAGTCAAGCTTGGAGCGATTAATATTAAGTTTGAATTTGTTGTGTTCTCTTGTGTTGTTGCGGTTGAAGCTGAAGTAGTCATTGACAGGCAGGACGTTGCAGCATATGATTTTGTGGGCAATACTTAGATCGTGTTTTAGGCGTCGTAGTTCTAAGCTTTCTAGACCTTGGTAATTTAATACTTCCTGTTATATAAACATTTGCCCATACTTTTTAGTTACGGTATGTGTAATGTTTTTGTTTTATTTTGTTTTCTATCATGCTCTAATTGGTCTCTGCTGGTACAATTAAATTAATTTTTTTTAAAACTTTCTCCCTCTTTTTCTAGTTTAATTCAGTCTATGCAAAAAGTGGAATCCCAAATAATTAAAATGAATACTGTGTCTTGTCACTGCATATGACACTCTCTGAGCTGTATTGGTTCTGCCTTTGTGAATGGGAATTTTGTCTACTATACCAGATTAAAAAAATAAGAAATAACTAATCTCCAAATAGTTAAACAACAGGGTGATTTTTTCCAGGTGGGGATGTGCATTTGTGGGCACAAGCACATATTACAAATCTTAGTGGGGGAAAAAAACCTTTTCATTATCATACACTTTGTGACTTTGAATATGAGTAGAAGACATCAACTAACACTCCAACATCTTTTAAAACATTAAAGAGGACATTATATTAAAGTGTTACATTTCCAATTTCTCTGCTCCTCTCAGTTGAATAAAAGCTCCCTGTAGGGTATCCACTAATTCCAATGTTTTCCCTTAGCATTACCTTTTAGAAACCACTGCAGTGCTGTGTGAATTAAGTCCATTATCTAATATCAAGTTAACATTGTGTTTTATGGGTAATACACAAGCAAGATATTGATTTTCAGAAGAGAAAGCTTTGCTTTCCCATTGGTTGACAGTTTACCAATATTCTGATAGCATGCAATACTTACAGTTATTGCTATTTTCCATTTCAAAAGCAGTGATAATTCCTCTTTAGTTGCTGATATATTTTCCAAGAAATAAATCATGCACTTTTTTTCTATCGCTTATGCAATTCTGGGGGGTATTTTAATTTTCAGTATTCTGGGGAGGATTAGATTTAATGTAAAACAACAGGATATTTTTTCACTGAAAATACTTCTACAAATTCTGTGACCCATGTTTACAGCCATGGCTTGTTTTAACTGGTGCAAAGATTCTCCTTCTCATGCGTCTATGGGGATTTTTAATCATCCAGGTCATGGTTATTAAAAGGCAACTGGGGTTTCTTTTTTCTTTTTCCTTGAAAATGTTTCATTTCTCATCCAAGATGCTTATTCAGTTGGTCAGAAAAGTCCAACTGCCTTTCGCAAAATCACATTTTGGCAAGGGTGAAATGCTCCCGGTTCGCTCGTGCCTGGGTGTGTGTGTGTGTGTGTGTGTCATCAGAGAACTGGTTGTGAAGGGAATATGAGGCTCCACCCACCTACTCAGATGTTGCCATTTGAGATTTTTTTTAACCTTCTTTGCATGCACAAAGTGTTCTGTGCATGCACAGAGGGTAGAAGAATCCAAATAGTGGCATTCAGGTGCAGAACCTTGCAGTCCCATTGTGACTGGCTCTCTGATGACTGACAGACACAAGTGATCATTTCACCCTGCCTTCCAGTTTCCTTCTCTTGATACTTGTTTTCTAAGAAAGACCTTAAAATAAGAAGAATCCACAAACTCTTCCGGTCAAAGTCTCATCAAAAAGTAAAGATCAATGGAATCAGATGACTTTTTAACATGTAGCCATTCAATTATTTATGGTATTTGTCTTAGTTGATCTTAAGCTCATTTGTCTTAATCCAAACCCTAACAAAAATAGAATTTAGCAACATATATGTTAAATAAATTACTGCTAATGCTATTACTAATGTTATTATTCTTAAGATATTAGGACATGATCTTATTACCCCTGTCACATCTATTTCCACGAAGCTGTCACATGAACTCAAATATCCTGATAACCTACTGTAAAATCATCCTCCCTAGCAATTTCACTCCATAACTAAAGAGCTTGACACTTGATGTCTGTACCCTGGCTAAAACAACCTTCTTTGGAATAAGAAGAACCATGTAAAAAACAATGTTTCAAACTCTTGGAGGCAACTCAGAAGATTTTACAGACTATGGGAATATTTTCCCATCTCAGGAGTTTTAGAATGCGTAGACTTCAACTCCCAAAAATCGTCCAAGCAAACATGTGTGACTGGGGAATTCTAGGTTTTGAAGTTCACACATTTTACAATTGCTGAGGTTGAGAAACAATGGTCTCTGATATTGAAGGCTAATAATGGGTGATAGTACTCTAATATTTCTGAACTGAATAATGGTTTATTGAGGAAATGGTGTAACACTGACATATTTAAGGCAGACAGAAACATCACCTTAAGAATATTTTCACCACCATTCTGTCCAGATTACTTCTTTCTGCATGGAATATCTCACCACCAGAAGGGTAGAGATCCAGAATCTTATCCACTTCTTTAGGAGTCAACAGCATGACTTTAGTAATGATTTTTGAGATTGACAGGAGGTAATCTGCTTCGTGCCTAACCAGATTGGAACAAAGGAGAACCCACTTGCAAAGATTTCAAATCAAATACATCTATTTTAAAAAATGATTTGTACAAAACAAGATCAGTCTCTTAGTCCATGTTGGCAGAGTTTTCAGGCAAATTGACCAATAGATAACGAACTGCTGCTGCCGGGAGCCAAATCCAATTTATACATTCTTCAGTGCTGTAATGTTTTCAAAACACATACTCACAAAGTTTCAGGTTTCCCTCACACAGCTGCATATTTGCCCAATGAACTTAAATGAATAACAGCAGTTTGCCAGCAAAGCATTTCTGGAACTTCGAATCTAGGACCTTCACCATTATAAACATTGAAACTCCACACCTCTTTACCCATAAATCCTCCCATATTTACTGTCTATCTAGACTTTCTTTTATAGAGATATCACCTTCTAGAACTTTTCCCATAAAGATATTCATGTCTGCTTTGTGATCTTCTGAGGCTCCTGACCCCCAATGTCTCCCTCCTCCTCCTCTGAGTCAAACATTACCATCATTGGAGTTTCTACAGTCTCTGGTGGTTGGTCAGGTTTCGCAGGTTCCAATTCTCTTTCACTCTCACTCTCTGACTCAGTTGTCAAAAACACTGGCCTAGGGTACCAAGACGGACCCAGTTCATCCTCCTCAGAATCTGTGACTAACTGAGCTGGTCTTGGACCACTCACAACATATTCCAAACATTTTAGTTACCTAGTCTTATCTCATATAAATGGAATTATTTTCTCAATGAATCAAACGGTTAACAATATCTATTTCTAGAAGGAAAAATCCAGTCTTGACTCAGCCATTATTGTAAGATTCTGAAACTGAATAACTTTTTAATGACGAGGATTTTAAAAAGAAGAAAAGGAGACAGGATTATATTTTAACTCTCACTTTGGCCTTGTTTATCCATCCCAGTGGAAAGTTAGATATCTTGCCTTTTCTGACATTAGAATGCTTTGAGAATAAAGCTAATATCATCCTGTAAAATAATAATTCAAAAGAGATTAACCAGTTAACAATGTTCCGAAATATCCAGGGGGAAATGCAGGAAAGGGATAAAAGAGAAATGTTAGTCAATTGTTTAATCTGTATCATGAAAATATGGTGCACACCACTGACTTGTGTTCTTGTGCATAATGTTAATCACAACAGGTTTTATTATCTTTGCACCACTGATTTTTTAAAAAATTACTAAATACATGTAAGTGGACACCAGCATTCATTATAACTTAAAGAGAGAAAGTATACTTTTAGACTTTTTGTACTAAATAAGATTTTGAGATTTTTTAAAAAAGATATTCAATTAATCAAAGACTTCTCCTGGAAAAACTAAAATTAAATACTGTTTTTCTGTGGATGTTGTTTCCATCAAATACATGCATAGTAGTAAGTAAGTAAGTAATAATTTATGATTATGATTATGATTATGATTACGATTACGATTACGATTACGATTACGATTACAATTATGATTATTAATTATATTTGTATGACGCCCCTCTCCAAGGAAGTAATATGTTGGTAGCTTGGAAGGTACATTTTTTGGAAAATTTTGGAAGATGCAATTTTTAGAAAATTTGAAGAACCTTTAAAGCATAATTATTCATTCATTACTTTTATCCATAGAACCAGTAAGAATAAATTATAAGCATTCTATTTTCCAGGAGATGGGGAATCACTTCTGAATTTGTCACCTTATAAGCAGACCTTTCCAGTGTTGAAATAAATAAGTGTATTCACAGGGATCATGGGTGACAGTGATGAATAAAGTTATGGAGGAAAATGTAAAAAGAGATAACCTGAACAATAATATAATGGATTCTGAGCCTAAAATGCAAAATGCTAAATCTACATAACGCCTGTCATTTAAAGCATGAAAATTGATGAGCTGAGAAAATGGGAAACATTCTCATACTAAGAATGTGCATAACATTCAAAAGCAGATGGGTTACCAATATAAAGATTAAAGTGATGACTTATCAAAGATTTCTCCAAAGAACATCTCAAAGTTTTCAAAAAAATCAGTAAAAGCAGAAACAAGTGGTTTGAGATATTTAAAATATCTTGTTATATTGAATGGGAGGCAAATGATGACATAACATTTATGTGATGTGAGAAGCTATATAGATAGCAAGGCAAGATAAATGAAATTAAAATCCTTATATTTATCAAGTCTAAACTGTCTGTGTTAAGGAATTAGCATATGGTAATGAGTAATTTCCTAATTCAATAGGATATATGCTATTCGTTTTCTCAGAAATCAGTACTCTGATCTCATAGTATTCTGTATCAATCAATATGCGTAGAGTTATAGATGGAACTTTAGCAAAGTCTATGGGTTAGATATATTTAAAGTAGAATCAGATGTGCTTCTCATTTAATATAACTTTCTTAGCATTCTATTTTCTAGGAGACGGGGGAATCACTTCTGAATTTGTCACCTTATAAGCAGAGATTTTCAGTGTTGAAATAAAAAAGTGTATTCACATAGGTGACAGTGATGAACTGTTCAGAAGGGTTTTAGAACCCACTACTGCTAAGAAAGTTATATCTTGTATAAAAACTAGACACTTCAAAATCCACCATTCAATCTACAAGTAAGTTGGTCATCAATTCAAGCGTTTGTAGACACAGTCATGTGTAAGTGACTTAGCAATCACTTCACATAATAACTGATTTGCTAGTTCCATTCATGGTTACTAAACTATTTGCATACACTTAGATCATACAGACTTATATTAATCAGTCTGGATAAAATTGCTTCAGATAAAAATATGTTAGAATTCATTATTGGTAGATCAAAAGATTTCTTTGCGCACAAAATGTTGCAATGTGAACTGGTAGCCAAGGTAAGTGGAACCCACCCCTGGTGCAATAACCCTGGAGGCTCAAACTCAATTGAAAAGTTGAGGAGCACTAAACAACAATCCTCCCACGCTCCTTTTGAATAATACACAATTTTAACATCACTTTTTTAAAAATAGAGAAACATTGACATTTGCAAATATGTTACTGAGAAAAGAAATATAAATACGTATTTACCACAAAAGGGCATATCAGTCAAAGATAAGAAGAAAAGGGCACACAATGTGTCTCATTAATTATTGCTTTTAAAATGTTTAGACGTACACAAAAAAGGTAACTTGATAAAATTCTACCCATATGAGTTCATAATTTACTTTTTAAATTTCTACATTGCTAACAGCCAATATAGGGTTTACATTACATTTGGAAAGAACTAATCACATTACAATTTCTCTCTATATCATCTTCCTTAAAAATTCATTAAAATAAATTTGCTATTATAATTTTTAATTAAAAAGTACCGGTATATGAATTTTGTATACATTACAGTAAAGATGTCCAGCTATG